>NW_027646162.1:0-177000 GCF_951394435.1 Stenella coeruleoalba | reverse complement strand
CTGACTCTCCAGGTCGGGAGAGTGTTAGTAAAGTGTCTGGAATGTTGCACCCGAGTACCAGGGTACGGAAACTGAGACATATTTGAACATGTCTCCCGATCACATGGTTGATCATACTCTAGGTTCCACATGCATGTTTTAGCTGAAGGAAGAATACCTTAAACCTGGGTAGTTGAAACCCGTGGAATGGGTACCATGCAATATGACTTCAAAGGGTCTTCATTTGCTCACCGAACCTCTCCAATCCTATCACTGCTGCGTTTATGCCCCTGTACACATGCTTGATTCTCTTTCGGAGACATAGCAATCCATAGGTTTTAAGATACTTACTAGTCAGGTACATTCTTAGGCGTTTAATATGGGGTGTTGAGTCCATTTCGTTGAGCAAGGAGTAGCTCTTGTCTATTCCATATTTGGCTTAAGGAACTTTATCTGTGCTCATTTCAATCTCTGGTTTTATGCAGCACCCCAACTCTCCTTTACCCTTAAGCAAGCATAAGTTGGTTTTCTAAATTTGAGACCCTGTTCTGTTCTGTAATTCAGTTCCTGTGTAGCCAAGTTTACATTCCGTGTATTACTGATATCTTATGATGTTTCTTTTTCTGTGTGACTTATTTCAGTTAGAATCATCATACCTGAATCCACTCATTGTGCTGCTAAGGGCCTGATGACACAGATTTCATTGCTGAGTGATATTGCTTTGTAAGTAAATACCACAGCTTCTTTATCCATTTTTCATTTTCTGCGATGTTGAACTTGTACTGTAAACGAGGTTCTTGTAAACAGAGCCTTTCCAAACTTTGGGGTGGCTGTGTCTTTTTGATTTTAATTTCCCTAAGCTATAGGACCATAAGTGGAAGTGCCCTAGGCTCTGTTGCTTTGTTTTTTAGATGTTTCAGGAAACACCATACACTTCTCCCGAGTGGTTGTTGGCAATTTACATCCCGCCCATCAGCATAACAAGGCTCCCAGTTCTCCATGGCCTGTCCTGCCTTTCTGGAGTTTACACTTTTTTCAGATGGCCCTTTTGACAGGGGGGAAGTGAAACTTCATTGTAGTGCAGATTTCCTTTGCAAGCTTGCTTGGTTGGCCAAAAAGGGCGTGTGCGTTTTTCCTGAATATATTCAGGAAAAAACGCATACGCCCTTTTTGGCCAAGTGCATCATTGTGGACGTTCTGCCTCTTTTCCTATGCTTTCAATGCAATTCCAGTCTACCTCCTGAAATCGGTTTCCTGCAATGCTGCCCCGCTTTTAAGTCCTCTTGGCAGCCTTACTTCAGTCTATTTTTGGACGATAGCTGTCATTTATAACTCTGCAGGTTTGTGAATTACAGTGCCCCTGAGCTCCTTTCTTCAACTCGCTTTCTTGTGAGCTGGCCGCAACACCGCAGGATGGCTTCAGGCCCTAATCTGGTTCCGGCACGGCACGCTGAGCCTTTGGTTAATTCCTCTTCCTGGTGGGAAATGAGAGTTAAATATGCCCGTCCAGACACCTCCAGCTAGTCTCTCATTGGTTCTCGCTATTCCTGTTCATCTTCCGCAGAAATTGCAAACTGGGCCAAACAGGAGGTTAAAGGGACTGACTCTCCAAGTTGGGAGAGTGTTAGTAAAGTGTCTGGAATGTTGCACCCGAGTACCAGGGTACGAAAACTGAGACATATTTGAACACGTCTCCCGATCACATGGTTGATCATACTCTGGGTTCCACATGCATGTTTTAGCTGAAGGAAGAATACCTAAAACCTGGGTAGTTGAAACCCGTGGAAAGGTTACCATGCAATATGACTTCAAAGGGTCTTCATTTGCTCACCGAACCTCTCCAATCCTATCACTGCTGCGTTTATGCCCCTGTACACATGCTTGATTCTCTTTCGGAGACATAGCAATCCATAGGTTTTAAGATACTTACTAGTCAGGTACATTCTTAGGCGTTTAATATGCGGTGTTGACTCCATTTCGTTGAGCAAGGAGTAGCTCTTGTCTATTCCATATTTGGCTTAAGGAACTTTATCTGTGCTCCTTTCAATCTCTGGTTTTATGCAGCACCCCAACTCACCTTTACCCTTAAGCAAGCATAAGTTGGTTTTCTAAATTTGAGACCCTGTTCTCTTCTGTAATTCAGTTCCTGTGTAGCCAAGTTTACATTCCGTGTATTACTGATATCTTAAGATGTTTCTTTTTCTGTGTGACTTACTGCAGTTAGAATCATCATACCTGAATCCACTCATTGTGCTGCTAAGTGCCTGATGACACAGATTTCATTGCTGAGTGATATTGCTTTGTAAGTAAATACCACAACTTCTTTATCCATTTTTCACTTTCTGCGATGTTGAACTTGTACTGTAAACGAGGTTCTTGTAAACAGAGCCGTTCCAAATTTTGGGGTGGCTGTGTCTTTTTGATTTTAATTTCCCTAAGCTATAGGACCGTACGTTGCAGTGCCCTAGGCTCTGTTGCTTTGTTTTTTAGATGTTTCAGGAAACACCATACACTTCTCCCGAGTGTCTGTTGGCAATTTACATCCCGCCCATCAGCATAACAAGGCTCCCAGTTCTCCATGGCCTGTCCTGCCTTTCTGGATTTTACACTTTTTTCAGATGGCCCTTTTGACCAGAGGGAAGTGAGACTTCATTGTAGTGCAGATTTCCTTTGCAAATTTGCTTGGTTGGCCAAAAAGGGCGTATGCGTTTTTTCCTGAATATATTCAGGAAAAAACGCACACGCCCTTTTTGGCCAAGTGCATCATTGTGGACGTTCTGCCTCTTTTCCTATGCTTTCAATGCAATTCCAGTCTACCTCCTGAAATCGGTTTCCTGCAATTCTGCCCCGCTTTCAAGTCCTCTTGGCAGGCTTACTTCAGTATATTTTTGGACGATAGCTGTCATTTATAACTCTGCATGTTTGTGAATTACAGTGCCCCTGAGCTCCTTTCTTCAACTCGCTTTCTTGTGAGCTGGCCGCAACACCGCAGGATGGCTTCAGGCCCTTATCTGGTTCCGGCACGGCACGCTGAGCCTTTGGTTATTTCCTCTTCCTGGTGGGAAATGAGAGTTAAATTTGCCCGTCCAGACACCTCCAGCTAGTCTCTCATTGGTTCTCGCTATTCCTGTTCATCTTCCGCAGAAATTGCAAACTGGGCCAAACAGGAGGTTAAAGGCGCTGACTCTCCAAGTCGGGAGAGTGTTAGTAAAGCGTCTGGAATGTTGCACCCGAGTACCAGAGTACGAAAACTGAGACATATTTGAACACATCTCCCATTCACACGGATGATCATACTCTTGGTTCCACATGCATGTTTTAGCTGAAGGAAGAATACCTTAAACCTGGGTAGTTGAAACCCGTGGAATGGGTACCATGCAATATGACTTCAAAGGGTCTTCATTTGCTCACCGAACCTCTCCAATCCTATCAGTGCTGCGTTTATGCCCCTGTACACATGCTTGATTCTCTTTCGGAGACATAGCAATCCATAGGTTTTAAGATACTTACTAGTCAGGTACATTCTTAGGCGTTTAATATGCGGTGTTGAGTCCATTTCGTTGAGCAAGGAGTAGCTCTTGTCTATTCCATATTTGACTTAAGGAACTTTATCTGTGCTCATTTCAATCTCTGGTTTTATGCAGCACCCCAACTCACCTTTACCCTTAAGCAAGCATAAGTTGGTTTTCTAAATTTGAGACCCTGTTCTGTTCTGTAATTCAGTTCCTGTGTAGCCAAGTTTACATTCCGTGTATTACTGATATCTTATGATGTTTCTTTTTCTGTGTGACTTACTTCAGTTAGAATCATCATACCTGAATCCACTCATTGTGCTGCTAAGGGCCTGATGACATAGATTTCATTGCTGAGTGTTATTGCTTTGTAGGTAAATACCACAGCTTCTTTATCCATTTTTCATTTTCTGCGATGTTGAACTTGTACTGTAAACGAGGTTCTTGTAAACAGAGCCGTCCCAAACTTTGGGGTGGCTGTGTCTTTTTGATTTTAATTTCCCTAAGCTATAGGACCATAAGTGGAAGTGCCCTAGGCTCTGTTGCTTTGTTTTCTCGATGTTTCAGGAAACACCATACACTTCTCCCATGTGGTTGTTGGCAATTTACATCCCGCCCATCAGCATAACAAGGCTCCCAGTTCTCCATGGCCTGTCCTGCCTTTCTGGATTTTACACTTTTTTCAGATGTCCCTTTTGACCGAGGGGAAGTGAGACTTCATTGTAGTGCAGATTTCCTTTGCAAGCTTGCTTGGTTGGCCAAAAAGGGCGTATGCGTTTTTTCCTGAATATATTCAGGAAAAAACGCATACGCCCTTTTTGGCCAAGTGCATCATTGTCGAGGTTCTGACTCTCTTCATATGCTTTCAATGCAATTCCAGTCTACCTCCTGAAATCGGTTTCCTGCAATTCTGCCTTGCTTTCAATGCCTCTTCATAGCCTTACCTCAATATATTTTTTAAAAATAGTTGGCCTTTATAACTCTGCAGGTTTTTGAATTGCAGTGGCCCTTAGGTCCATTTTTTAGCTCTTATTTTTGTGGTCTTGCCCCATAACCACAGGATTCCTTGAAGCCCTATTTTTCTTCTGGGGCACCTTGCTGTGCCTTTGGTTAATTCTTCTTACTGATGTGATATTAGAGTGACATGTGCCCATTGAAACCGCTACAGCTAGTTTCTCACTGGTTCCCCCTATTCCCATTCATCCTCTGCACTAACTGCAGACTGTGCGATACCAGAACTTAAAGGCATTGACTCCATGTGGGGATGTTGTTAGTAAAGCGGCTGGAATGTCGATCCGTAGCCCCAGGAGAGGAAAAATGAGGTGCGTTTTAGAAACCTTTCCCGATCATATGGTATACCAGTCGCTGGGTTTCCCAAGCATGGTTTAGCTGTAGGAAGATTCCCTTCAACCTGGAGTGTTGGGACCCTTGGACTGAGTAGCATGAAGTATTGCATTAAACTTTCGGCAGTTGCTCACCAAAGCTCACCAATCCTGTCAGCCCCAAGTGTCCAGCCTTATGTCTTATCCAGCTGTGGGTTTATATGTGGTCAATCCAGGTTGCATCACAGCCCCTGAGCGAATTTTGTAAGAATTTTTCTCTCTTTCATTGTTTCAGCGTTTTGTTTTTAAAATTTATTTCTATAATGGGGTTTAGCTCCTTTTCACTGCTGTGTTTGTGCCGCTCTGCACACACTTGATTCCCTTATGGAGATATATCAATACATGGGTTTTAAGATTCTTATTCCTCAGATATATTTCTCTGCGGTGTATAGGGTGTGTTGAGGCCTGTTCATTGAGCAAGGTGTAGATCTTGTCTAATACCTATTTGGTTTATTGAACGGTATCTGTGCTAATTTCAAACTCTGGTTTTATGCATCACCCCACCTCTCCTTTCCCCTTAAGCTGACATAAGTGTGTTTTCTAAATGTGAGACACTGTTCTGTTCTGTAATTCATTTCTTGTGCAGCCATATTTACCCTCCCTCTATAAGTGATATCTTATGATATATTTCTTTTTCTGTTTGACTTATTTCAAGTAGTATTATCGGACCTAAATCCACTCTTTATCCTTCTACTAGCCTTATTACATTGATTTCATGGTGAAGAGATATTCCATTGTACATAAGTACCACATTTTCTTTATCATTGTTCTCTTTCCTGGGATATTTAAGGTGTACTGAAGTTGAGGTTCTTGTAAACAGAGTAGCCCTAAACTGTGGTGTGCTTGTGTCTTGTTGATTTTTAGACTTCCCTAGATATACTCCCATGATTGGAAGTGTCCTATGCTCTGTAGCTCTGTTTTTTAGATGATTTAGGAACCACCATACACTTCTCCAGAGTGGCTCTCGGCAGTTCACACACTGCCCATCAGCGTATAAAGGCTCCCTGTTCTCCATGGCCTGTCCTGCATTTCTGGTTTTTACAATTTTTTAGGATGGCCCTTTTGACCGGTGGGAAGTGAGACTTCTTTGTTGTGCACATTTGCATTGCTTGCTTGCTTCGTTGCCCATAAAGTGCGTATGCGTTTTTTCCTGGATATAATCAGGAAAAAACGCATACGCCCTTTTGGGCCAACTGCATCATTGTCGAAATTCTGCCGCTTTTCATGTGCGTTAAAGACGAGTCCAATCTATCTCTTGAAATCTGTTTCTTGCAATTCTGTCTTGCATTCAGATCCTCTTCTTTGCCTTACCTCAACATATTTTTGGACGTTAGTTTTCATTTATAACTCTGCAGGTTTGTGAATTGCAGTGACCCTGAGCTCCATTTTTTAAGTTGTCTTTTGTGAGCTGGCCTCAAACCCGCAGGATTGCTTCAGGCCCTATTTTGGCTCCGGCGAGGCAGGCTGAGCCTTTCTTTAATTCTTATTCTTAATGGGAAATTAGAGTGATATGTGCCCGTCCAAAGCCCTACAACTCTTCTCTCATTGGTTCCCCCTCTTCCCGTTCATCCTCCTCACAATTTGCAAAATGTGTGAAACAGAAGTTTAAATGTGCTGATTCTCCAAGTGGGGAGATTCTAAGTAGCGTGGCTGGAATGGTGAACAGGAGCACCAGGAGAGGATAAATGAGGTGCATTTTAGACACATCTCCCGATCACATGGTGTACAGTCCTCTGGGTTTTCCATGCATGTTTTAGCTGTAGGAAGATCCCTTGAACCTGCAGATTTGGGACCCATTGAATGGGTACCAGGTAGTATTACTTTAAAGGGTGTGCATTTCCTCACCCAACCTCACATTTCTCTTAGCGCAAACAGTTTCCAGCCTTATGTCTCATCCTGCTGTGGGTCTAGATGTGTTCAATCCATGTTGCATCACCGTCCCTGAGGAAAAGTTGTAAGAGGTTTTCTCTGTCTCTCTGTCGTTTATTTTTTTCAATTTATTACTATATTGGTTACAGCTGATTTTCAAAGCTCTGTTTCTTGCTGCTGTACATCCACTTGATTCGCGTACAGAGAGACATCAATAAATTCTTTTTCAGATTCTTACCAGTCGTATATATTCTTTTCCGGTGACTTGAGTGTGCTGAGTGCAGTTCTTTTAGCTACCGTGTAGGCCTTGTTGATTATCAGTTTGGTATTTGGAATGGTATCTTTGCTAATTTCAACCTCCTGGATGATGCCTCACCCCTCCCCACCTTTCCCGTTTAGCAGCCTTATGCGTGTTTTCTACATATTTGACTATGTTTTTGTTTTGTAATTTATTTCATGTGTAGCCATTTTGGATTCCACCTTTAAGTGATATCTTATGATATGTGTCTTTTTCTTTTTGAATTCTGTCACTTAGAATGATCATACGTAACTCCTCCGGAGTCGTTACAACTGGCCATATTTCATTGATTTCCAGGCTGAATAATATTCCACTCTACCTAAGTACCACATCTCTATCCATTTTTTCCCTCCAGAGACATTTAAGTTATATCCTAGTCGAGGATCTTTTAAACAGAGAGGGGGTAAACATTGGGGTGCCTGTGTCCTCTCGATTTTTGTTTTTCCCAAGATATACGCCCATGAGTGCAAGTGCCCTATGCTCTGTAGCTCATTTTTTAGATGCTTTAGTAAACACAATACACTTCTCCAGAATGGCCGTTGGCAATATACATTTCCACTATAAGTCTCACAGGGCTCCCTCTTCTCGTTGCCCTGTCCTGCATTTCTGTTGTTTACGCTTTATGAGGATGGCTCTTCTGACTGATGCGAAGTGATATCTTTTGTAGTATTGACTTCCAGTGCCCACCTGTTTGGTTGGCTAAAAAAGTGTATGCCCTTTTCTTGAATATATACAGAAAAGAACGCATACACCCTTTTTGGCCAACTGCAATGTTGGCAATGTTCAGCTCCTTTTCTTGTGCTTAATGGCGAGTCCTTTCTACCTCCTCAAATCCCTTTCCTGCCATTCTCCCTTGCTTACAAGTCCTTTTCTCTGACTTTCCTCAAGACATTTTTCAGTGATGGATATTTTCAACTCTGCAGTTTTGTGAATTTTACTGCCCCTGAGTTCCATTGTTCAACTCGTGTTTATGGGAACTGGCCACAAAGCAGCGGGATTTCCTCAAGCCCTATACTGTTTCCATGGGCAACCCTAGCCTTTGGTCAATTCGTCTTCCTGATTGGAAATTAGAGTGACATGTGCCTGTCTGAACACCTAGGACTTGTCTCTCATTGTTCCTCATCCTTCCGCTTCATCCTCTGGACAAATTCCAAACTGTACGCAACAGGATGTTGACAGTGCTGACATCTCCAAGTGGGGAGACTGTTAGTAAAGACGCTGGAGGGGTGAACCCGAGCACCAGGAGATGAGGAGATGAGATGCCTTTTCCAAACTCTTCCCGATCAGATGGTATACCATCCTCTGGGTGTGACAGACATGTTTTAGCAGTAGGAAGAGTCCCATTCATGTAAGGAGAACACCAGGGCTTTTTCAAAATCAGTGTCTCCCCGAAACCCAAACTGGGGAAGTTTTTAAGCTACGGCTACACATATGTTCATTAAGGGCCTTGGGAAGTAGGCAGAGTCCAAACTTTAGATGATTGAAGTCTTCAGGGTCAGAAGCACTCACCACCAGCTTCCCTTAGGCTACACTTTAACTGTCATTGATAGATGATGTCAATAAAAATATCTATTCTTTTTCAGATTATTTCCCCTTATAGGTTATTGCAAAATGTTGAGTGTAGTTCCCTGTGCTATACAGTAGTTCCTTGTTGATGATCTATTTTATACATAGCAGTGTGTATGTGTTAATTCCAAACTGTTAATTTATCCCTCCTCCCACCTTTCCCCTTTGGTAATAATAAATTATAAGATTTTATACTTCTCAGAAATGGGGGAGCTGAAAGAGAGGTATCATTTTCAATGGAAAAGCATTTAAAACAAGATTGAAGGTTTAACCAAGATTATTAGCTGTACATCCTTGGAAAGAAATCACTTCGTTTCTCTAATATTGACCTGACAAATAAGACAAACCTTTTCACTGAACTTGCTTATAAAAAGTGATGGAAATATCAAATGGAAGTGTTAAAAACATCTTATTTTACCCGAGCCTTATACACTGTTCTATGTTAACTACAGTTTGGCTCACACATCTGTTCATTGAGGTTACAATAGTCTCAATTTCTGTTACTGATCCTCCAGAGTGGACCCCAACAAGTGTCCCCCTGCCCAGTGTCATTGGGGCCAACAGATCGAGACTGAGTTTGGTTCACAAGCAAAGGAAACTTTATATTTTGATCAGAGAATGGAGAGGTGAGAGCATGCACTACCCCGTGGGCTGTGGGCTGGGCTGCTGTGTAGAGATCCTGTCAGAGTCAGTGGGAGGGAGGGAGGCGGCGGAGCTCTCGAGGGCCGGGTTGGCTGTAGCTCAGGCTCTATATCGTGGAGTCTGCACTGGGCCCCAGGAGCTGAGGTGTCGACCCAGCCATTCTGCACTAGGAAATCTGGTCTGAAGTGCCAGGTGTGGAACCTCTGCATGCGGGACCCTAGGAGCACGTGAAATTAGACAAAGCACAAAGGATAAAAAAGGTTAGACTTGACTTTATTGCCCAGATTCTATTTTTATCTCCCAGGGATTTTTAATGGGCTTTGCTGGGGACAAACCCCTCCTCTGCCTTTTGTCCCGTTCCTCATTCTTGGAGTGCTGAGGGTGCAGACCCTTCTTCTGTAACTGCTGAGTGCTGAGTTGGGAGCCCTCATACCCTGGGGCGAGGGTCAGAGCTTCTCCCCAGCAGCCTCCCGGTGACGTTGATTGTCCCCAGGACCCCTGCCTCCCTGCTCGTCCACCTGAGCACCAGCATTGGAAGTGTTATAGATTCTAATGACCTTTAAGGGTCCAGGAAAGAGATGTGCAGAGACGCTGTGGGGGCCGGTTTCACCCCGCCCCACATTTGTTCGGCCACCTTAGGCTGACCGTCTCTGCCAGCCTAGATGCTCTGACCAGTAGTCTGCGCTTTCTTCAGTTAGGCCCCTGAATTAACGTACAAACAGCACCAGGTGTCAGAGCCCTGCCCGCTCAACTCCCAGACAGTCCAGGGTCAGTGGTGACCAAGGACCATGATGGCTACTGAGTCAACAGCCTTTTGAAGTAAACAGGAGTCCAGCCGGTCTTATTGGCCACCATCATCACGGTGTCTGTAGGCTTTTCTATGGTGACAGTGTGGTATACTGTTCCCCCGCCAAGATTATTAGCTCCCCTCTGGGTGCAGTAAGTCCTGCAAGCAGTAGTCTACTCTTTTGGGACACACTCTTGTTGTTTTATGAGAGAAACTCCAGGTCAAGTGATGTTCACACGAGTCGTCATGGTGCCCTGTTGCCCCCGGTTATCTCTCTGGATGTTGGAGTTGGAGGGCCTCCTCACTCGAGGTCGGTGTGCCCACGGAGCGAACCCTGCAACTTCAGGGCATGGTTGGTGGTTAGGATCACCACGTGGGGTCCTTTTCCCTTAGGAGGGAGGTGGCCTTTTGGGCTGCTGATTTCCAGGTTTTTAGATACCGCCAGTATCTTGGCCAGATGTGGCAGTGGGCCAAGCCCCTTAGTGACCGTAGTTTATCCTACCTGGATGGCATTCTTGCATTGTTCCATTTCAAGTGGTCCCAGTTTTTGCACTAATTCTCCAATGGCGATTCACCTTTCACCGGGATTGTAAAGATCAAAGGGTTTAGCTAAATTAGGGAGTTCCAGGGCAAGGGTCTGAATTGACTGCTCTTTCCATTCTTGAAAGGCCACTTCTGGATTCTATTCAAAAGGATCATCATCTTTTCCTTTCAGTGTTTCATATAGAGGCCCAGCTAGTAGACTGTAGTTAGGGATCCAGAAGCAGCAAACCCTGGCCTCCCCAGGAACCCCTAAGCTGTCTTCTAGTTTTAGAAAGGGGTAAGGCTGAAAATGGTTTCTTCCCTTTCCTGGGATGGGCTTCTCTGACCTTCTGTGAGAATGAAGCCCAGGCAGGTCACCGCAGTCTGTGATATTTGAGCTTTTTCTTGGACAACTTCTATCCTTTATTGGCTTGGTAGTTCAGAGGCCTCCTTAGTAGGGCTGGTGATCAGAATGTCGTCTGCATATTGAAGGAGGGTTTCCTTTTCCAGAGGTAGAACTTTTAGGTCTTTAGCTAAGCTTTCCCCAAAGATGGTGTGGGAATTTTTGCACCCTTGGGGCCAGACGGCCCGGAAGTATTGTTTTAGTTGTATGTTGAGTCCTGCCACTCACAAGCCAAAATTTCTTGTGACTCTGGGACTAATGGAATACAAAAGAAGGCATCATTGAAGACTAATACAGAATACCATGTCCTGGTGGTTGGTAGAATGACCAGCAGGGTGTAGGAATTAGGAGCAACTGGAGGTATATCCTCGGTGGCTTCACTGACTGTCCTGACATCCTTTACCAGGTCCCCAGCAGCCCATGGGGCTCTCGTGGTCAGACCAATCCCAGAATATGGAGCTCACCTGGGCAGGTACCCCACCCCCACCCCAGCCCACGGGGCTCTCGTGGTCAGGCCCCTCCCAGGATACAGAGCTACCCTTGCAGGTACCGTGGCAGGGCTGGGCACACAGGAACCGTGCACATAGCCCTCATTGCAGAGCACCCCCAGCTCACCTGTCGCTCAGAGCTGACACAGAGCACCTCAGAGCAGGACTTGAACTAACAAACAGCAGCTGCGACAGGTCTGTGACCCTGGGCATCACTCCATGAGGCCTCCCTCCACCTGGTCTTCCAGAGACTTCCACTGCACCCGGGGCACCAGGCCTCTGTCTCCAACCACCACCCACCCCTCCTCTGCCTGACTCCTGGGTTCCTCTCATTAGGAGAGGGTTTTCTTGAAGTTGTCTCCCACTCATGGGCCAGATAAAATGATTAGAAAACAAGCCAAAGCTGCAGCCCCTTGTCTATCCTGACTCTCAGGAGCCCACACCTGTTCCTTGGACCTGGCCGGTTCAGCAAGTTCCATTTTCTGCAACTGTGAGCCCCTGAGGGGTGATGATTGGCTGAGCTGGGCAGCCTTACCGTGCCGGCCAGCCCTCCCCAGGTGTGCCTGGGTTGAGATCAATATAAATACCACTCCAGGCAGCAAGAGCCCCTGCAGCCGTGCCTGACGCCATTTTCTCTGCCCTGTCAGCAGTCTCGGGGCTGGGCTGGTGGGAGGGAGTGAGAGGCCACGGCTTTGTGGGTGGCCCAGTGTGAGTGGGGCTCTGCTGGACTTTCTGCAGCAGTTGCCAGGCTGCCACCTGCTAAAGAAGAGGATGTGTCACCCATACCTGCTGCTGGAATTTCTCCCTGGGCAGAGGTGAGGAAGGAAAAAAGCAGTGGGGGCAGGGACAGGATGGGTATCTCAGGCAGGGAAATGGAAATCTTCCAGAAGAGCACCCAGGGCCAGGACCATCCTGGCTGGCCTGCAGGCACCAAGTCGGCCAGCATGCTGTCACTCGTGTGGCTCTATGGCCCTTCCTCTAGGCTTTCAAGTCCTTGTATATATTCAGGTGTTTTACCTGGGACGGGTGGGAATAGTTCAGCAGCAACTGGCCTGGGGCTCAGCTCACGTTTACTCACAGATGCCTCGGCACGGTGCCCCAGCTTTGCAATGAGGACGCTTGTTGCGTGGGGGCTGCTGGCTGAATGGGAGACGATTCCCCACCACTGACCAACTTCAGAATTGTTTACAACTGGAGCAAGTGCCCTGATACGGTTTTCCTCTGTGTAACTGGTGGGTTCTGTGTTTTTTTCTCTTTTTCGTTTTTGGTTCAAGGTAGATTTTATTCCTCTTTTTTGTATTTACAGATATAAGCATGGAAATAATTTATTCATATAAATACATGTATGTGCAGGGAATAATTGTTTTTTCTGTTTTATTTTTTAAATTTTATTTCTTTTTAATTTTGAATTTTATTTTATATTTTTATACAGCAGGTTCTTATTGGTTATCTATTTTATACATATAAATGTATACATGCCAATCCCAGTCTCTCAACTCCTCCCACCACCACCCCCCAACAGCTTTCCCCCCTTGTTGTCCATACGTTTGTTGTCTACATCTGTTGCTCTATTTATGCCTTGCAAAATGGTTAATCTGTACAGTTTTTCTAGGTTCCACATATATGCATGAATATACAAGATTTGTTTTTCTCTTTCTGACTTACTTCACTCTGTATGACAGTCTCTAGATCCATCGACGTCTCTACAAATGACCCAATTTCATTCCTTTTCATGGCTTAGTAATATTCCATTTTATATATGTACCACAGCTTTATGCATTCGTCTGTCTGTGGGCATTTAGGTTGCTTCCATTACCTCGATATTGTAAATAGTGATGCAATGAACATTGCGGTGAATGACTCTTTTTGATTTATGGTTTTGCCTGGGTATATGTCCAGTACTGGGATTGCTGTATCATATGGTAATTCTATTGTTAGTTTCTTAAGAAATTCCATATTGTTCTCCATAATGACTGTATCAATTTATATTCCCAACAATAGTGGAAGAGGGTTCCTTTTCTCCAGACCCTTTCCAGCATTTTTTGTTTGTAGATTTTCAATGATGCCTATTCTACCAGGTGTGAGGTGATACCTCATTGTTGAATCCATTTCGTTGAGAAAGGGGTAGCTCTTGTCTATTACATATTTGGCTTATGGAATGGTATCTGTGCTAATTTCAAACTCTGCTTTTATGCAGCACCCCAACTCACCTTCCCCCTTAAGCAGGCATAAGTTGGTTTTCTAAACTTGAGACCCTGTTCTGTTTTGTAATTCAGTTCATGTGTAGCCAAGTTCACATTCCGTGTATTAGTGATACCTTATGATGTTTCTTTTTCTGTGTGACTTATTTCACTTAGAATCATCGTGCCTCAATCCACTCATTATGCTGGTACGGGCCTGGTGACATAGATTTCATTGCTGAGTGGTATTCTGTTGTACAGAAGTACCGCAACTTCTTTATCCATTATTTGCTCTCTGGGATATTTAACTTGTGCCGTAGAAGAGATTCCTGTAAAAAGAGCCGTCCCAAATTTTGGAGTTGCTGTGTCTTTTTGATATTAATTTCCCTAAGCTATAGGACCATAAGTGGAAGTGCCCTAGGCTCTGTTGCTTTGTTTTTTAGATGTTTCAGGAAACACCATACACTTCTCCCGAGTGTCTGTTGGCAATTTACATCCCGCCCATCAGCATAACAAGGCTCCCAGTTCTCCATGGCCTGTCCTGCCTTTCTGGATTTTACACTTTATTCTGATGGCCCTTTTGACCGGGGGGAAGTGAGACTTCATTGTAGTGCAGATTTCCTTTGCAAGCTTGCTTGGTTGGCCAAAAAGGGCGTATGCGTTTTTTCCTGAATATATTCAGGAAAAAACGACTATGCCCTTTTGGCAAAGTGCATCATTGTGGACGTTCTGCCTCTTTTCCTACGCTTTCAATGCAATTCCAGTCTACCTCCTGAAATCGGTATCCTGCAATTCTGCCCCGCTTTCAAGTCCTCTTGGCAGCCTTACTTCAGTATATTTTTGGACGATAGCTGTCATTTATAACTCTGCAGGTTTGTGAATTACAGAGCCCCTGAGCTCCTTTCTTCAACTCACTTTCTTATGAGCTGGCCGCAACACTGCAGGATGACTTCAGGCCCTAATCTGTTTCCGCCACGGCACGCTGAGCCTTTGGTTAATTCCACTTCCTAGTGGGAAATGAGAGTTAAATTTGCCCGTCCAGACACCTCCAGCTAGTCTCTCATTGGTTCTCCCTATTCCTGTTCATCTTCCAAGAAATTGCAAACTGGGCCAAACAGGAGGTTAAAGGCACTGACTGTCCAAGTCGGGAGAGTGTTAGTAAAGCGTCTGGAATGTTGCACCCGAGTACCAGGGGAGGAAAACTGAGACATATTTGAACACGTCTCCCGATCACACGGTTGATCATACTCTGGGTTCCACATGCATGTTTTAGCTGAAGGAAGAATACCTTAAACCTGGAGAGTTGAGACCCGTGGAATGGGTACCATGCAATATGACTTCAAAGGGTCTTCATTTGCTCACCGAACCTCTCCAATCCTATCACTGCTGCATTTATGCCCCAGTACACACGCTTGATTCTCTTTCGGAGACATAGCAATCCCTAGGTTTTAAGATACTTACTAGTCAGGTACATTCTTAGGCATTTAATATGGAGTGTTGAGTCCATTTCGTTGAGCAAGGAGTAGCTCTTGTCTATTCCATATTTGGCTTAAGGAACTTTATCTGTGCTCATTTCAATCTCTGGTTTTATGCAGCACCCCAACTCACCTTTCCCCTTAAGCAAGCAGAAGTTGGTTTTCTAAATTTGAGACCCTGTTCTGTTTTGGAATTCAGTTCCTGTGTAGCCAAGTTTACATTCCGTGTATTAGTGATATCTTTTGATGTTTCTTTTTCTGTGTGACTTGTTTCAGTTAGAATCATCGTACCTGAATCCACTCATTATGCTGCTACGGGCCTGATGACATAGATTTCATTGCTGAGTGATATTGCATTGTACGTAAGTACCACAAGTTCTTTATCCATTTTTCACTTTCTGTGATATTGAACTTGTACGGTAAACGAGGTTCTTGTAAACAGGGGCATCCCAAACTTTGGGGTGGCTGTGTCTTTTTGATTTTAATTTCCCTAAGCTATAGGACCATAAGTGGCAGTGCCCTAGGCTCTGTTGCTTTGTTTTTTAGATGTTTCAGGAAACACCATACACTTCTCCCGAGTGTCTGTTGGCAATTTCCATCCCGCCCATCAGCATAACAAGGCTCCCAGTTCTCCATGGCCTGTCCTGCCTTTCTGGATTTTACACTTTTTTCAGATGGCCCTTTTGACCGGGGGGAAGTGAGACTTCATTGTAGTGCAGATTTCCTTTGCAAGCTTCCTTGGTTGGCCAAAAAGGGCGTATGCGTTTTTTCCTTAATATATTCAGGAAAAAACACATACGCCCTTTTTGGCCAAGTGCATCATTGTGGACGTTCTGCCTCTTTTCCTATGCTTTCAATGCAATTCCAGTCTACCTCCTGAAATCGGTTTCCTGCAATTCTGCCCCGCTTTCAAGTCCTCTTGGCAGCCTTACTTCAGTCTATTTTTGGACGATAGCTGTCATTTATAACTCTGCAGGTTTGTGAATTACAGTGCCCCTGAGCTCCTTTCTTCAACTCGCTTTCTTGTGACCTGGCCTCAACACCGCAGGATGGCTTCAGGCCCTAATCTGGTTCTGGCACGGCACGCTGAGCCTTTGGTTATTTCCTCTTCCTGGTGGGAAATGAGAGTTAAATTTGCCCGTCCAGACACCTCCAGCTAGCCTCTCATTGGTTCTCGCTATTCCTGTTCATCTTCCGCAGAAATTGCAAACTGGGCCAAACAGGAGGTTAAAGGCACTGACTGTCCAAGTCGGGAGAGTGTTAGTAAAGCGTCTGGAATGTTGCACCCGAGTACCAGGGTATGAAAACTGAGACATATTTGAACACGTCTCCCGATCACACGGTTGATCATACTCTGGGTTCCACATGCATGTTTTAGCTGAAGGAAGAATACCTTAAACCTGGAGAGTTGAGACCCATGTAATGGGTACCATGCAATATGACTTCAAAGGGTCTTCATTTGCTCACCGAACCTCTCCAATCCTATCACTGCTGCATTTATGCCCCAGTACACACGCTTGATTCTCTTTCGGAGACATAGCAATCCCTAGGTTTTAAGATACTTACTAGTCAGGTACATTCCTAGGCGTTTAATATGGGGTTTTGAGTCCATTTCGTTGAGCAAGGAGTAGCTCTTGTCTATTCCATATTTGGCTTAAGGAACTTTATCTGTGCTCATTTCAATCTCTGGTTTTATGCAGCACCCCAACTCACCTTTACCCTTAAGCAAGCAGAAGTTGGTTTTCTAAATTTGAGACCCTGTTCTGTTTTGGAATGCAGTTCCTGTGTAGCCAAGTTTACATTCCGTGTATTAGTGATATCTTATGATGTTTCTTTTTCTGTGTGACTTATTTCAGTTAGAATCATCGTACCTGAATCCACTCATTATGCTGCTACGGGCCTGATGACTTAGATTTCATTGCTGAGTGATATTGCATTGTACATAAGTACCACAAGTTCTTTATCCATTTTTCACTTTCTGTGATATTGAACTTGTATGGTAAACGAGGTTCTTGTAAACAGAGGCGTCCCAAACTTTGGGGTGGCTGTGTCTTTTTGATTTTAATTTCCCTAAGCTATAGGACCATAAGTGGAAGTGCCCTAGGCTCTGTTGCTTTGTTTTTTAGATGTTTCAGGAAACACCATACACTTCTCCTGAGTGTCTGTTGGCAATTTACATCCCGCCCATCAGCATAACAAGGCTCCCAGTTCTCCATGGCCTGTCCTGCCTTTCTGGATTTTACACTTTTTTCACATGGCCCTTTTGACCGGGGGGAAGTGAGACTTAATTGTAGTGCAGATTTCCTTTGCAAGCTTGCTTGGTTGGCCAAAAAGGGCGTATGCGTTTTTTCCTGAATATATTCAGGAAAAAACGCATACGCCCTTTTTGGCCAAGTGCATCATTGTGGACGTTCTGCCTCTTTTCCTATGCTTTCAATGCAATTCCAGTCTACCTCCTGAAATCGGTTTCCTGCAATTCTGCCCCGCTTTCAAGTCCTCTTGGCAGCCTTACTTCAGTCTATTTTTGGACGATAGCTGTCATTTATAACTCTGCAGGTTTGTGAATTACAGTGCCCCTGAGATCCTTTCTTCAACTCGCTTTCTTGTGACCTGGCCGCAACACCGCAGGATGGCTTCAGGCCCTAATCTGGTTCCGGCCCGGCATGCTGAGCCGTTGGTTAATTCCTCATCCTGGTGGGAAATTAGAGTTAAATTTGCCAATCCACACACCTCCCGCTTGTCTCTCATTGGTTCTCCCTATTCCTGTACATCTTCCGCAGAAATTGCAAACTGGGCCAAACAGGAGGTTAAAGGCACTGACTCTCCAAGTGGGGAGAGTGTTAGTAAAGCGTCTGGAATGTTGCACCGAAGTACCAGGGGATGAAAACTGAGACATATTTGAACATGTCTCCCGATCACATGGTTGATCATACTCTGGGTTTCACATGCATGTTTTAGCTGAAGGAAGAATACCTTAAACCTGGAGAGTTGAGACCCGTGGAATGGGTACCATGCAATATGACTTCAAAGGGTCTTCATTTGCTCACCGAATCTCTCCAATCCTATCACTGCTGCGTTTATGACCCTTGTACACACGCTTGATTCTCTTTTGGAGACATAGCAATCCATAGGTTTTAAGATACTTACTAGTCAGGTATATTCTTAGGCGTTTAATATGGGGTGTGGAGTCCATTTCGTTGAGCAAGGAGTAGCTCTTGTCTATTCCATATTTGGCTTAAGGAACTTTATCTGTGCTCATTTCAGTCTCTGGTTTTATGCAGCACCCCAACTCACCTTTCCACTTAAGCAAGCATAAGTTGGTTTTCTAAATTTGAGACCCTGTTCTATTTTGTAATTCAGTTCCTCTGTAGCCAAGTTTAAATTCCATGTATTAGTGATATTTTTTGATGTTTCTTTTTCTGTTAGACTTATTTCAGTTAGAATCACCATACCCGAATCCACTCATTATGCTGCTACGGGCCTGGTGACATAGATTTCATTGCTGAGTGATATTGCTTTGTACATGAGTACCACAACTTCTTTATCCATTTTTCACTTTCTGTGATATTGAACTTGTACGGTAAACGAGGTTCTTGTATACAGAGGCGTCCCAAACTTTGGGGTGGCTGTGTCTTTTTGATTTTAATTTCCCTAAGCTATAGGACCATAAGTGGAAGTGCACTAGGCTCTGTTGCTTTGTTTTTTAGATGTTTCAGGAAACACCATACACTTCTCCCGAATGTCTGTTGGCAATTTACATCCCGCCCATCAGCATAACAAGGCTCCCAGTTCTCCATGGCCTGTCCTGCCTTTCTGGATTTTACACTTTTTTCAGATGACCCTTTTGACCGGGGGGAAGTGAGACTTCATTGTAGTGCAGATTTCCATTGGAAGCTTGCTTGGTTGGCCAAAAAGGGCGTATGCGTTTTTTCCTGAATATATTCAGGAAAAAACGCATACGCCCTTTTTGGCCAAGTGCATCACTGTGGACGTTCTGCCTCTTTACCTATGCTTGAAATGCAATTCCTGTCTACCTCCTGAAATCGGTTTCCTGCAATTCTGCCCCGCTTTCAAGTCCTCTTGGCAGCCTTACTTCAGTCTATTTTTGGACGATAGCTGTCATTTATAACTCTGCAGGTTTGTGAATTACAGTGCCCCTGAGCTCCTTTCTTCAACTCGCTTTCTTTTGAGCTGGCCGCAACACCGCAGGATGTCTTCAGGCCCTAATGTGGTTCCGGCATGGCACGCTGAGCCTTTGGTTAATTCCTCTTCCTGGTGGGAAATGAGAGTTAAATTTGCCCATCCAGACACCTCCAGCTAGTCTTTCATTGGTTCTCGCTATTCCTGTTCATCTTCCACAGAAATTGCAAACTGGGCCAAACAGGTGGTTAAAGGGACTGACTCTCCAAGTGGGGAGAGTGTTAGTAAAGCATCTGGAATGTTGCACCCGAGTACCAGGGTTCGAAAACTGAGACATATTTGAACACATCTCCCGATCACATGGTTGATCATACTCTAGGTTCCACATGCATGTTTTAGATGAAGGAAGAATACCTTAAACCTGGGTAGTTGAAACCTGTGGAATGGGTACCATGCAATATGACTTCAAAGGGTCTTCATTTGCTCACGAACCTCTCCAATCCTATCACTGCTGCGTTTATGCCCTTATACACATGCTTGATTCTCTTTCGGAGACATAGCAATCCATAGGTTTTAAGATACTTACTAGTCAGGTACATTCTTAGGCGTTTAATATGGGGTGTTGAGTCCATTTCGTTGAGCAAGGAGTAGCTCTTGTCTATTCCATATTTGGCTTAAGGAACTTTATCTGTGCTCATTTCAATCTCTGGTTTTATGCAACACCCCAACTCACCTTTACCCTTAAGCAAGCATAAGTTGGTTTTCTGAATTTGAGACCCTGTTCTGTTCTGTAATTCAGTTCCTGTGTAGCCAAGTTTCCATTCCGTGTATTACTGATATCTTATGATGTTTCTTTTTCTGTGTGACTTATTTCAGTTAGAATCATCATACCTGAATCCACTCATTGTGCTGCTAAGGGCCTGATGACACAGATTTCATTGCTGAGTGATATTGCTTTTTAAGTAAATACCACAACTTCTTTATCCATTTTTCACTTTCCGCGATGTTGAACTTGTACTGTAAACGAGGTTCTTGTAAACAGAGCCGTTCCAAACTTTGGGGTGGCTGTGTCTTTTTGATTTTAATTTCCCTAAGCTATAGGACCATAAGTGGAAGTGCCCTAGGTTCTGTTGCTTTGTTTTTTAGATGTTTCAGGAAACACCATACACTTCTCCCCAGTGGTTGTTGGCAATTTACATCCCGCCCATCAGCATAACAAGGCTCCCAGTTCTCCATGGCCTGTCCTGCCTTTCTGGATTTTACACTTTCTTCAGATGGCCCTTTTGACCGGGGGAAGTGAGACTTCATTGTAGTGCAGATTTCCTTTGCAAGCTTGCTTGGTTGGCCAAAAAGGGCGTATGCGTTTTTTCCTGAATATATTCAGGAAAAAACGCATACGCCCTTTTTGGCCAAGTGCATCATTGTGGACGTTCTGCCTCTTTTCCTATGCTTTCAATGCAATTCCAGTCTACCTCCTGAAATCGGTTTCCTGCAATTCTGCTCCGCTTTCAAGTCCTCTTGGCAGCCTTACTTCAGTCTATTTTTGGACGATAGCTGTCATTTATAACTCTGCAGGTTTGTGAATTACAGTGCCCCTGAGCTCCTTTCTTCAACTCGCTTTCTTGTGACCTGGCCGCAACACCGCAGGATGGCTTCAGGCCCTAATCTGGTTCCGGCCCGGCACGCTGAGCCTTTGGTTATTTCCTCTTCCTGGTGGGAAATGAGAGTTAAATTTGCCCGTCCAGACACCTCCAGCTAGCCTCTCATTGGTTCTCGCTATTCCTGTTCATCTTCTGCAGAAATTGCAAACTGTGCCAAACAGGAGGTTAAAGGCGCTGACTCTCCAAGTGGGGAGAGTGTTAGTAAAGCGTCTGGAATGTTGCACCCGAGTACCAGGCGAGGAAAACTGAGACATATTTGAACACGTCTCCCGTTCACATGGTTGATCATACTTAGGTTCCACATGCATGTTTTAGATGAAGGAAGAATACCTTAAACCTGTGTATTTGAGACCCGTGGAATGGGTACCATGCAATATGACTTCAAAGGGTCTTCATTTGCTCACCGAACCTCTCCAATCCTATCACTGCTGCGTTTATGCCCCTGTACACATGCTTGATTCTCTTTCGGAGACATAGCAATCCATAGGTTTTAAGATACTTACTAGTCAGGTACATTCTTAGGCGTTTAATATGGGGTGTTGAGTCCATTTCGTTGAGCAAGGAGTAGCTCTTGTCTATTCCATATTTGGCTTAAGGAACTTTATCTGTGCTCATTTCAATCTCTGGTTTTATGCAGCACCCCAACTCACCTTTCCCCTTAAGCAAGCATAAGTTGGTTTTCTAAATTTGAGACCCTGTTCTGTTCTGTAATTCAGTTCCTGTGTAGCCAAGTTTACATTCCGTGTATTACTGATATCTTATGATGTTTCTTTTTCTGTGTGACTTATTTCAGTTAGAATCATCGTACCTGAATCCACTCATTGTGCTGGTAAGGGCCTGAAGACACAGATTTCATTGCTGAGTGATATTGCTTTGTAAGTAAATACCACAACTTTTTTATCCATTTTTCACTTTCTGCGATGTTGAACTTGTACTGTAAACGAGGTTCTTGTAAACAGAGGCGTCCCAAACTTTGGGGTGGCTGTGTCTTTTTGATTTTAAATTCCCTAAGCTATAGGACCATAAGTGGAAGTGACCTAGGCTCTGTTGCTTTGTTTTTTAGATGTTTCAGGAAACACCATACACTTCTCCCGAGTGGTTGTTGGCAATTTACATCCCGCCCATCAGCATAACAAGGCTCCCAGTTCTCCATGGCCTGTCCTGCCTTTTTGGATTTTACACTTTTTTCAGATGGCCCTTTTGACCGGGGGGAAGTGAGACTTCATTGTAGTGCAGATTTCCTTTGCAAGCTTGCTTGGTTGGCCAAAAAGGGCATATGCGTTTTTTCCTGAATATATTCAGGAAAAAACGCATACGCCCTTTTTGGCCAAGTGCATCATTGTGGACGTTCTGCCTCTTTTCCTATGCTTTCAGTGCAATTCCAGTCTACCTCCTGAAATCGGTTTCCTGCAATTCTGCCCCGCTTTCAAGTCCTCTTGGCAGCCTTACTTCAGTATATTTTGGACGATAGCTGTCATGTATAACTCTGCAGGTTTGTGAATTACAGTGCCCCTGAGCTCCTTTCTTCAACTCGCTTTCTTTTGAGCTGGCCGCAACACTGCAGGATGGCTTCAGGCCCTAATCTGGTTCCGGCACGGCACACTGAGCCTTTGGTTATTTCCTCTTCCTGGTGGGAAATGAGAGTTAAATTTGCCCGTCCAGACACCTCCAGCTAGCCTCTCATTGGTTCTCGCTATTCCTGTTCATCTTCCGCAGAAATTGCAAACTGGGCCAAACAGGAGGTTAAAGGGACTGACTCTCCAAGTTGGGAGAGTGTTAGTAAAGCGTCTGGAATGTTGCACCCGAGTACCAGGGGAGGAAAACTGAGACATATTTGAACACGTCTCCCGTTCACATGGTTGATCATACTCTGGGTTCCACATGCATGTTTTAGCTGAAGGAAGAATACGTTAAACCTGGAGAGTTGAGACCCGTGGAATGGGTACCATGCAATATGACTTCAAAGGGTCTTCATTTGCTCACCGAACCTCTCCAATCCTATCACTGCTGCGTTTATGCCCCTGTACACATTCTTTATTCTCTTTTGGAGGCATAGCAATCCATAGGTTTTAAGATACTTACTAGTGAGGTACATTCTTAGGCATTTAATATGGGGCTTTGAGTCCATTTCGTTGAGCAAGGAGTAGCTCTTGTCTATTCCATATTTGGCTTAAGGAACTTTATCTGTGCTCATTTCAATCTCTGGTTTTATGCAGCACCCCAACTCACCTTTCCCCTTAAGCAAGCATAAGTTGGTTTTCTAAATATGAGACCCTGTTCTGTTCTGTAATTCAGTTCCTGTGTAGCCAAGTTTACATTCCGTGTATTAGTGATATCTTATGATGTTTCTTTTTCTGTGTGACTTATTTCAGTTAGAATCATCATACCTGAATCCACTCATTGTGCTGCTAAGGGCCTGATGACACAGATTTCATTGCTGAGTGATACTGCTTTGTAAGTAAATACCACAACTTCTTTATCCATTTTTCACTTTCTGCGATGTTGAACTTGTACAGTAAACGAGGATCTTGTAAACGGAGGCGTCCCAAACTTTGGGGTGGCTGTGTCTTTTTGATTTTAAATTCCCTAAGCTATAGGACCATAATTGGAAGTGCCCTAGGTTCTGTTGCTTTGTTTTTTAGATGTTTCAGGAAACACCATACACTTCTCCTGAGTGTCTGTTGGCAATTTACATCCCGCCCATCAGCATAACAAGGCTCCCAGTTCTCAATGGCCTGTTGCCTTTCTGGATTTTACACTTTTTTCAGATGGCCCTTTTGACCGGGGGGAAGTGAGACTTCATTGTAGTGCAGATTTCCTTTGCAAGCTTGCTTGGTTGGCCAAAAAGTGCGTATGCGTTTTTTCCTGAATATATTCAGGAAAAAACGCATACGCCCTTTTTGGCCAAGTGCATCATTGTGGACGTTCTGCCTCTTTTCCTATGCTTTCAATGCAATTCCAGTCTACCTCCTGAAATCGGTTTCCTGCAATTCTGCCCCGCTTTCAAGTCCTCTTGGCAGCCTTACTTCAGTCTATTTTTGGACGATAGCTGTCATTTATAACTCTGCAGGTTTGTGAATTGCAGTGCCCCTGAGCTCCTTTCTTCAACTCGCTTTCTTGTGACCTGGCCGCAACACCGCAGGATGGCTTCAGGCCCTAATCTTGTTCCGGCCCGGCATGCTGAGCCTTTGGTTAATTCCTCTTCCTGGTGGGAAATGAGAGTTAAATTTGCCCGTCCAGACACCTCCAGCTAGCCTCTCATTGGTTCTCGCTATTCCTGTTCATCTTCCGCAGAAATTGCAAACTGGGCCAAACAGGAGGTTAAAGGGACTGACTCTCCAAGTCGGGAGAGTGTTAGTAAAGCGTTTGGAATGTTGCACCCGAGTACCAGGGGAGGAAAACTGAGACATATTTGAACACGTCTCCCATTCACATGGTTGATCATACTCTGGGTTCTACATGCATGTTTTAGCTGAAGGAAGAATACCTTAAACCTGGAGCGTTGAGACCCGTGTAATGGGTACCATGCAATATGACTTCAAAGGGTCTTCATTTGCTCACCGAACCTCTCCAATCCTGTCACTGCTGCGTTTATGCCCCTGTACACATGCTTGATTCTCTTTTGGAGGCATAGCAATCCATAGGTTTTAAGATACTTACTAGTCAGGTACATTCTTAGGCGTTTAATATGGGGTTTTGAGTCCATTTCGTTGAGCAAGGAGTAGCTCTTGTCTATTCCATATTTGGCTTAAGGAACTTTATCTGTGCTCATTTCAATCTCTGGTTTTATGCAGCACTCCAACTCACCTTTCCCCTTAAGCAAGCATAAGTTGGTTTTCTAAATTTGAGACCCTGTTCTGTTTTGGAATGCAATTCCTGTGTAGCCAAGGTTACATTCCGTGTATTAGTGATATCTTATGATGTTTCTTTTTCTGTGTGACTTATTTCAGTTAGAATCATCGTACCTGAATCCACTCATTATGCTGCTACGGGCCTGATGACATAGATTTCATTGCTGAGTGATACTGAATTGTACGTAAGTACCACAAGTTCTTTATCCATTTTTCACTTTCTGCGATGTTGAACTTGTACTGTAAACGAGGTTCTTGTAAACAGAGGCGTCCCAAACTTTGGGGTGGCTGTGTCTTTTTGATTTTAATTTCCCTAAGCTATAGGACCATAAGTGGAAGTGCCCTAGGCTCTGTTGCTTTGTTTTTTAGATGTTTCAGGAAACACCATACACTTCTCCCGAGTGGTTGTTGGCAATTTCCATCCCGCCCATCAGCATAACAAGGCTCCCAGTTCTCCATGGCCTGTCCTGCCTTTCTGGATTTTACACTTTTTTCAGATGGCCCTTTTGACCGGGGGGAAGTGAGACTTCATTGTCGTGCAGATTTCCTTTGCAAGCTTGCTTGGTTGGCCAAAAAGGGCGTATGCGTTTTTTCTTGAATATATTCAGGAAAAAACGCATACACCCTTTTTGGCCAAGTGCATCATTGTGGACGTTCTGCCTCTTTTCCTATGCTTTCAATGCAATTCCAGTCTACCTCCTGAAATCAGTTTCCTGCAATTCTGCCCCGCTTTCAAGTCCTCTTGGCAGCCTTACTTCAGTCTCTTTTTGGACGATAGCTGTCATTTATAACTCTGCAGGTTTGTGAATTACAGTGCCCCTGAGCTCCTTTCTTCAACTCGCTTTCTTGTGACCTGGCCGCAACACCGCAGGATGGCTTCAGGCCCTAATCTGGTTCCGGCACGGCACGCTGAGCCTTTGGCTATTTCCTCTTCCTGGTGGGAAATGAGAGTTAAATTTGCCCGTCCAGACACCTCCAGCTAGTCTCTCATTGGTTCTCGCTATTCCTGTTCATCTTCCAAGAAATTGCAAACTGGGCCAAACAGGAGGTTAAAGGCGCTGACTCTCCAAGTGGGGAGAGTGTTAGTAAAGCGTCTGGAATGTTGCACCCGAGTACCAGGGGAGGAAAACTGAGAAATATTTGAACACGTCTCCCGTTCACATGGTTGATCATACTTGGTTTCCACATGCATCTTTTAGCTGAAGGAAGAATACCTTAAACCTGGGTATTTGAAACCCGTGGAATGGGTAGCATGCAATATGACTTCAAAGGGTCTTCATTTGCTCACCAAACCTCTCCAATCCTATCACTGCTGCGTTTATGTCCCTGTACACACGCTTGATTCTCTTTTGGAGACATAGCAATCCATAGGTTTTAAGATACTTACTAGTCAGGTACATTCTTAGGCGTTTAATATGGGGTGTTGAGTCCATTTCGTTGAGCAAGGAGTAGCTCTTGTCTATTCCATATTTGGCTTAAGGAACTTTATCTGTGCTCATTTCAATCTCTGGTTTTATGCAGCACCCCAACTCACCTTTCCCCTTAAGCAAGCATAAGTTGGTTTTCTAAATTTGAGACCCTGTTCTGTTTTGGAATGCAGTTCCTGTGTAGCCAAGTTTACATTCCGTGTATTAGTGATATCTTATGATGTTTCTTTTTCTGTGTGACTTATTTCAGTTAGAATCATCGTACCTGAATCCACTCATTATGCTGCTACGGGCCTGATGACATAGATTTCATTGCTGAGTGATACTGCATTATACGTAAGTACCACAAGTTCTTTATCCATTTTTCACTTTCTGTGATATTGAACTTGTACAGTAAACGAGGATCTTGTAAACGGAGGCGTCCCAAACTTTGGGGTGGCTGTGTCTTTTTGATTTTAAATTCCCTAAGCTATAGGACCATAATTGGAAGTGCCCTAGGTTCTGTTGCTTTGTTTTTTAGATGTTTCAGGAAACACCATACACTTCTCCTGAGTGTCTGTTGGCAATTTACATCCCGCCCATCAGCATAACAAGGCTCCCAGTTCTCAATGGCCTGTTGCCTTTCTGGATTTTACACTTTTTTCAGATGGCCCTTTTGACCGGGGGGAAGTGAGACTTCATTGTAGTGCAGATTTCCTTTGCAAGCTTGCTTGGTTGGCCAAAAAGTGCGTATGCGTTTTTTCCTGAATATATTCAGGAAAAAACGCATACGCCCTTTTTGGCCAAGTGCATCATTGTGGACGTTCTGCCTCTTTTCCTATGCTTTCAATGCAATTCCAGTCTACCTCCTGAAATCGGTTTCCTGCAATTCTGCCCCGCTTTCAAGTCCTCTTGGCAGCCTTACTTCAGTCTATTTTTGGACGATAGCTGTCATTTATAACTCTGCAGGTTTGTGAATTGCAGTGCCCCTGAGCTCCTTTCTTCAACTCGCTTTCTTGTGACCTGGCCGCAACACCGCAGGATGGCTTCAGGCCCTAATCTTGTTCCGGCCCGGCATGCTGAGCCTTTGGTTAATTCCTCTTCCTGGTGGGAAATGAGAGTTAAATTTGCCCGTCCAGACACCTCCAGCTAGCCTCTCATTGGTTCTCGCTATTCCTGTTCATCTTCCGCAGAAATTGCAAACTGGGCCAAACAGGAGGTTAAAGGGACTGACTCTCCAAGTCGGGAGAGTGTTAGTAAAGCGTTTGGAATGTTGCACCCGAGTACCAGGGGAGGAAAACTGAGACATATTTGAACACGTCTCCCATTCACATGGTTGATCATACTCTGGGTTCTACATGCATGTTTTAGCTGAAGGAAGAATACCTTAAACCTGGAGAGTTGAGACCCGTGTAATGGGTACCATGCAATATGACTTCAAAGGGTCTTCATTTGCTCACCGAACCTCTCCAATCCTGTCACTGCTGCGTTTATGCCCCTGTACACATGCTTGATTCTCTTTTGGAGGCATAGCAATCCATAGGTTTTAAGATACTTACTAGTCAGGTACATTCTTAGGCGTTTAATATGGGGTTTTGAGTCCATTTCGTTGAGCAAGGAGTAGCTCTTGTCTATTCCATATTTGGCTTAAGGAACTTTATCTGTGCTCATTTCAATCTCTGGTTTTATGCAGCACTCCAACTCACCTTTCCCCTTAAGCAAGCATAAGTTGGTTTTCTAAATTTGAGACCCTGTTCTGTTTTGGAATGCAATTCCTGTGTAGCCAAGGTTACATTCCGTGTATTAGTGATATCTTATGATGTTTCTTTTTCTGTGTGACTTATTTCAGTTAGAATCATCGTACCTGAATCCACTCATTATGCTGCTACGGGCCTGATGACATAGATTTCATTGCTGAGTGATACTGAATTGTACGTAAGTACCACAAGTTCTTTATCCATTTTTCACTTTCTGCGATGTTGAACTTGTACTGTAAACGAGGTTCTTGTAAACAGAGGCGTCCCAAACTTTGGGGTGGCTGTGTCTTTTTGATTTTAATTTCCCTAAGCTATAGGACCATAAGTGGAAGTGCCCTAGGCTCTGTTGCTTTGTTTTTTAGATGTTTCAGGAAACACCATACACTTCTCCCCAGTGGTTGTTGGCAATTTCCATCCCGCCCATCAGCATAACAAGGCTCCCAGTTCTCCATGGCCTGTCCTGCCTTTCTGGATTTTACACTTTTTTCAGATGGCCCTTTTGACCGGGGGGAAGTGAGACTTCATTGTAGTGCAGATTTCCTTTGCAAGCTTGCTTGGTTGGCCAAAATGGGCGTATGCGTTTTTTCCTGAATATATTCAGGAAAAAACGCATACGCCCTTTTTGGCCAAGTGCATCATTGTGGACGTTCTGCCTCTTTTCCTATGCTTTCAGTGCAATTCCAGTCTACCTCCTGAAATCGGTTTCCTGCAATTCTGCTCCGCTTTCAAGTCCTCTTGGCAGCCTTACTTCAGTCTATTTTTGGACGATAGCTGTCATTTATAACTCTGCAGGTTTGTGAATTACAGTGCCCCTGAGCTCCTTTCTTCAACTCGCTTTCTTGTGACCTGGCCGCAACACCGCAGGATGGCTTCAGGCCCTAATCTGGTTCCGGCCCGGCACGCTGAGCCTTTGGTTATTTCCTCTTCCTGGTGGGAAATGAGAGTTAAATTTGCCCGTCCAGACACCTCCAGCTAGCCTCTCATTGGTTCTCGCTATTCCTGTTCATCTTCTGCAGAAATTGCAAACTGTGCCAAACAGGAGGTTAAAGGCGCTGACTCTCCAAGTGGGGAGAGTGTTAGTAAAGCGTCTGGAATGTTGCACCCGAGTACCAGGAGAGGAAAACTGAGACATATTTGAACACGTCTCCCGTTCACATGGTTGATCATACTTGGGTTCCACATGCATGTTTTAGATGAAGGAAGAATACCTTAAACCTGTGTATTTGAGACCCGTGGAATGGGTACCATGCAATATGACTTCAAAGGGTCTTCATTTGCTCACCGAACCTCTCCAATCCTATCACTGCTGCGTTTATGCCCCTGTACACATGCTTGATTCTCTTTCGGAGACATAGCAATCCATAGGTTTTAAGATACTTACTAGACAGGTACATTCTTAGGCGTTTAATATGGGGTGTTGAGTCCATTTCGTTGAGCAAGGAGTAGCTCTTGTCTATTCCATATTTGGCTTAAGGAACTTTATCTGTGCTCATTTCAATCTCTGGTTTTATGCAGCACCCCAACTCACCTTTCCCCTTAAGCAAGCATAAGTTGGTTTTCTAAATTTGAGACCCTGTTCTGTTCTGTAATTCAGTTCCTGTGTAGCCAAGTTTACATTCCGTGTATTACTGATATCTTATAATGTTTCTTTTTCTGTGTGACTTATTTCAGTTAGAATCATCGTACCTGAATCCACTCATTGTGCTGGTAAGGGCCTGAAGACACAGATTTCATTGCTGAGTGATATTGCTTTGTAAGTAAATACCACAACTTTTTTATCCATTTTTCACTTTCTGCGATGTTGAACTTGTACTGTAAACGAGGTTCTTGTAAACAGAGGCGTCCCAAACTTTGGGGTGGCTGTGTCTTTTTGATTTTAAATTCCCTAAGCTATAGGACCATAAGTGGAAGTGACCTAGGCTCTGTTGCTTTGTTTTTTAGATGTTTCAGGAAACACCATACACTTCTCCCGAGTGGTTGTTGGCAATTTCCATCCCGCCCATCAGCATAACAAGGCTCCCAGTTCTCCATGGCCTGTCCTGCCTTTCTGGATTTTACACTTTTTTCAGATGGCCCTTTTGACCGGGGGGAAGTGAGACTTCATTGTAGTGCAGATTTCCTTTGCAAGCTTGCTTGGTTGGCCAAAAAGGGCGTATGCGTTTTTTCCTGAATATATTCAGGAAAAAACGCATACGCCCTTTTTGGCCAAGTGCATCATTGTGGACGTTCTGCCTCTTTTCCTATGCTTTCAATGCAATTCCAGTCTACCTCCTGAAATCGGTTTCCTGCAATTCTGCCCCGCTTTCAAGTCCTCTTGGCAGCCTTACTTCAGTCTATTTTTGGACGATAGCTGTCATTTATAACTCTGCAGGTTTGTGAATTACAGTGCCCCTGAGCTCCTTTCTTCAACTCGCTTTCTTGTGACCTGGCCGCAACACCGCAGGATGGCTTCAGGCCCTAATCTGGTTCCGGCACGGCATGCTGAGCCTTTGGTTATTTCCTCTTCCTGGTGGGAAATGAGAGTTAAATTTGCCCGTCCAGACACCTCCAGCTAGTCTCTCATTGGTTGTCGCTATTCCTGTTCATCTTCCACAGAAATTGCAAACTGGGCCAAACAGGAGGTTAAAGGGACTGACTCTCCAAGTCGGGAGAGTGTTAGTAAAGCGTCTGGAATGTTGCACCTGAGTACCAGGGGAGGAAAACTGAGACATATTTGAACACGTCTCCCGTTCACATGGTTGATCATACTTGGGTTCCACATGCATGTTTTAGCTGAAGGAAGAATACCTTAAACCTGTGTATTTGAAAGCCGTGGAATGGGTACCATGCAATATGACTTCAAAGGGTCTTCATTTGCTTACCGAGCCTCTCCAATCCTATCACTGCTGCGTTTATGCCCCTGTACACATGCTTGATTCTCTTTCGGAGACATAGCAATCCATAGGTTTTAACATACTTACTAGTCAGTTACATTCTTAGGCGTTTAATATGCGGTGTTGAGTCCATTTCGTTGAGCAAGGAGTAGCTCTTGTCTATTCCATATTTGGCTTAAGGAACTTTATCTGTGCTCATTTCAATCTCTGGTTTTATGCAGCACCCCAACTCACCTTTACCCTTAAGCAAGCATAAGTTGGTTTTCTAAATTTGAGACCCTGTTCTGTTTTGTAACTGAGTTCCTGTGTAGCCAAGTTTACATTCCGTGTATTACTGATATCTTATGATGTTTCTTTTTCTGTGTGACTTATTTCAGTTAGAATCATCATACCTGAATCCACTCATTGTGCTGCTAAGGGCCTGATGACACAGATTTCATTGCTGAGTGATATTGCTTTGTAAGTAAATACCACAACTTTTTTATCCATTTTTCACTTTCTGCGATGTTGAACTTGTACTGTAAACGAGGTTCTTGTAAACAGAGCCGTTCGAAACTTTGGGGTGGCTGTGTCTTTTTGATTTTAAATTCCCTAAGCTATAGGACCATAAGTGGAAGTGCCCTAGGCTCTGTTGCTTTGTTTTTTAGATGTTTCAGGAAACACCATACACTTCTCCCGAGTGTTTGTTGGCAATTTACATCCCGCCCTTCAGCATAACAAGGCTCCCAGTTCTCCATGGCCTGTCCTGCCTTTCTGCATTTTACACTTTTTTCAGATGGCCCTTTTGACCGGGGGAAGTGAGACTTCATTGTAGTGCAGATTTCCTTTGCAAGCTTGCTTGGTTGGCCAAAAAGGGCGTATGCGTTTTTTCCTGAATATATTCAGGAAAAAACGCATACGCCCTTTTTGGCCAAGTGCATCATTGTGGACGTTCTGCCTCTTTTCCTATGCTTTCAATGCAATTCCAGTCTACCTCCTGAAATCGGTTTCCTGCAATTCTGCCCCGCTTTCAAGTCCTCTTGGCAGCCTTACTTCAGTCTATTTTTGGACGATAGCTGTCATTTATAACTCTGCAGGTTTGTGAATTACAGTGCCCCTGAGCTCCTTTCTTCAACTCGCTTTCTTTTGAGCTGGCCGCAACACCGCATGATGGCTTCAGGCCCTAATCTGGTTCCGGTACGGCACGCTGAGCCTTTGGTTATTTCCTCTTCCTGGTGGGAAATGAGAGTTAAATTTGCCCGTCCAGACACCTCCAGCTAGCCTCTCATTGGTTCTCGCTATTCCTGTTCATCTTCCGCAGAAATTGCAAACTGGGCCAAACAGGAGGTTAAAGGCGCTGACTCTCCAAGTGGGGAGAGTGTTAGTAAAGCGTCTGGAATGTTGCACCCGAGTACCAGGGGAGGAAAACTGAGACATATTTGAACACGTCTCCCGTTCACATGGTTGATCATACTCTGGGTTCCACATGCATGTTTTAGCTGAAGGAAGAATACCTTAAACCTGGAGAGTTGAGACCCGTGTAATGGGTACCATGCAATATGACTTCAAAGGGTCTTCATTTGCTCACCGAACCTCTCCAATCCTATCACTGCTGCGTTTATGCCCCTGTACACACGCTTGATTCTCTTTTGGAGACATAGCAATCCATAGGTTTTAAGATACTTACTAGTCAGGTACATTCTTAGGCGTTTAATATGGGGTGTTGAGTCCATTTCGTTGAGCAAGGAGTAGCTCTTGTCTATTCCATATTTGGCTTAAGGAACTTTATCTGTACTCATTTCAATCTCTGGTTTTATGCAGCACCCCAACTCACCTTTCCCCTTAAGCAAGCATAAGTTGGTTTTCTAAATTTGAGACCCTGTTCTGTTTTGGAATGCAGTTCCTGTGTAGCCAAGTTTACATTCCGTGTATTAGTGATATCTTATGATGTTTCTTTTTCTGTGTGACTTATTTCAGTTAGAATCATCGTACCTGAATCCACTCATTATGCTGCTACGGGCCTGATGACATAGATTTCATTGCTGAGTGATACTGCATTGTACGTAAGTACCACAAGTTCTTTGTCCATTTTTCACTTTCTGCGATGTTGAACTTGTACTGTAAACGAGGTTCTTGTAAACAGAGCCGTTCCAAACTTTGGGGTGGCTGTGTCTTTTTGATTTTAATTTCCCTAAGCTATAGGACCATAAGTGGAAGTGCCCTAGGCTCTGTTGCTTTGTTTTTTAGATGTTTCAGGAAACACCATACACTTCTCCCGAGTGGTTGTTGGCAATTTCCATCCCGCCCATCAGCATAACAAGGCTCCCAGTTCTCCATGGCCTGTCCTGCCTTTCTGGATTTTACACTTTTTTCAGATGGCCCTTTTGACCGGGGGGAAGTGAGACTTCATTGTAGTGCAGATTTCCTTTGCAAGCTTGCTTGGTTGGCCAAAAAGGGCGTATGCGTTTTTTCCTGAATATATTCAGGAAAAAACGCATACGCCCTTTTTGGCCAAGTGCATCATTGTGGACGTTCTGCCTCTTTTCCTATGCTTTCAATGCAATTCCAGTCTACCTCCTGAAATCGGTTTCCTGCAATTCTGCCCCGCTTTCAAGTCCTCTTGGCAGCCTTACTTCAGTCTATTTTTGGACGATAGCTGTCATTTATAACTCTGCAGGTTTGTGAATTACAGTGCCCCTGAGCTCCTTTCTTCAACTCGCTTTCTTGTGAGCTGGCCGCAACACCGCAGGATGGCTTCAGGCCCTAATCTGGTTCCGGCACGGCACGCTGAGCCTTTGGTTAATTCCTCTTCCTGGTGGGAAATGAGAGTTAAATTTGCCCATCCAGACACCTCCAGCTAGTCTCTCATTGGTTCTCGCTATTCCTGTTCATCTTCCACAGAAATTGCAAACTGGGCCAAACAGGAGGTTAAAGGGACTGACTCTCCAAGTGGGGAGAGTGTTAGTAAAGCGTCTGGAATGTTGCACCCAAGTACCAGGGTACGAAAACTGAGACATATATGAACACGTCTCCCGATCACATGGTTGATCATACTCTAGGTTCCACATGCATGTTTTAGCTGAAGGAAGAATACCTTAAACCTGGGTAGTTGAAACCCGTGGAATGGGTACCATGCAATATGACTTCAAAGGGTCTTCATTTGCTCACCGAACCTCTCCAATCCTATCACTGCTGCGTTTATGCCCCTGTACCACACGCTTGATTCTCTTTTGGAGACATAGCAATCCATAGGTTTTAAGATACTTACTAGTCAGGTACATTCTTAGGTGTTTAATATGGGGTGTTGAGTCCATTTCGTTGAGCAAGGAGTAGCTCTTGTCTATTCCATATTTGGCTTAAGGAACTTTATCTGTGCTCATTTCAATCTCTGGTTTTATGCAGCACCCCAACTCACCTTTCCCCTTAAGCAAGCATAAGTTGGTTTTCTAAATTTGAGACCCTGTTCTGTTTTGGAATGCAGTTCCTGTGTAGCCAAGTTTACATTCCGTGTATTAGTGATATCTTATGATGTTTCTTTTTCTGTGTGACTTATTTCAGTTAGAATCATCGTACCTGAATCCACTCATTATGCTGCTACGGGCCTGATGACATAGATTTCATTGCTGAGTGATACTGCATTATACGTAAGTACCACAAGTTCTTTATCCATTTTTCACTTTCTGTGATATTGAACTTGTACAGTAAACGAGGATCTTGTAAACGGAGGCGTCCCAAACTTTAGGGTGGCTGTGTCTTTTTGATTTTAAATTCCCTAAGCTATAGGACCATAAGTGGAAGTGCCCTAGGTTCTGTTGCTTTGTTTTTTAGATGTTTCAGGAAACACCATACACTTCTCCTGAGTGTCTGTTGGCAATTTACATCCCGCCCATCAGCATAACAAGGCTCCCAGTTCTCAATGGCCTGTTGCCTTTCTGGATTTTACACTTTTTTCAGATGGCCCTTTTGACCGGGGGGAAGTGAGACTTCATTGTAGTGCAGATTTCCTTTGCAAGCTTGCTTGGTTGGCCAAAAAGTGCGTATGCGTTTTTTCCTGAATATATTCAGGAAAAAACGCATACGCCCTTTTTGGCCAAGTGCATCATTGTGGACGTTCTGCCTCTTTTCCTATGCTTTCAATGCAATTCCAGTCTACCTCCTGAAATCGGTTTCCTGCAATTCTGCTCCGCTTTCAAGTCCTCTTGGCAGCCTTACTTCAGTCTATTTTTGGACGATAGCTGTCATTTATAACTCTGCAGGTTTGTGAATTACAGTGCCCCTGAGCTCCTTTCTTCAACTCGCTTTCTTGTGACCTGGCCGCAACACCGCAGGATGGCTTCAGGCCCTAATCTGGTTCCGGCCCGGCACGCTGAGCCTTTGGTTATTTCCTCTTCCTGGTGGGAAATGAGAGTTAAATTTGCCCGTCCAGACACCTCCAGCTAGCCTCTCATTGGTTCTCGCTATTCCTGTTCATCTTCTGCAGAAATTGCAAACTGTGCCAAACAGGAGGTTAAAGGCGCTGACTCTCCAAGTGGGGAGAGTGTTAGTAAAGCGTCTGGAATGTTGCACCCGAGTACCAGGAGAGGAAAACTGAGACATATTTGAACACGTCTCCCGTTCACATGGTTGATCATACTTGGGTTCCACATGCATGTTTTAGATGAAGGAAGAATACCTTAAACCTGTGTATTTGAGACCCGTGGAATGGGTACCATGCAATATGACTTCAAAGGGTCTTCATTTGCTCACCGAACCTCTCCAATCCTATCACTGCTGCGTTTATGCCCCTGTACACATGCTTGATTCTCTTTCGGAGACATAGCAATCCATAGGTTTTAAGATACTTACTAGACAGGTACATTCTTAGGCGTTTAATATGGGGTGTTGAGTCCATTTCGTTGAGCAAGGAGTAGCTCTTGTCTATTCCATATTTGGCTTAAGGAACTTTATCTGTGCTCATTTCAATCTCTGGTTTTATGCAGCACCCCAACTCACCTTTCCCCTTAAGCAAGCATAAGTTGGTTTTCTAAATTTGAGACCCTGTTCTGTTCTGTAATTCAGTTCCTGTGTAGCCAAGTTTACATTCCGTGTATTACTGATATCTTATGATGTTTCTTTTTCTGTGTGACTTATTTCAGTTAGAATCATCGTACCTGAATCCACTCATTGTGCTGGTAAGGGCCTGAAGACACAGATTTCATTGCTGAGTGATATTGCTTTGTAAGTAAATACCACAACTTTTTTATCCATTTTTCACTTTCTGCGATGTTGAACTTGTACTGTAAACGAGGTTCTTGTAAACAGAGGCGTCCCAAACTTTGGGGTGGCTGTGTCTTTTTGATTTTAAATTCCCTAAGCTATAGGACCATAAGTGGAAGTGACCTAGGCTCTGTTGCTTTGTTTTTTAGATGTTTCAGGAAACACCATACACTTCTCCCGAGTGGTTGTTGGCAATTTACATCCCGCCCATCAGCATAACAAGGCTCCCAGTTCTCCATGGCCTGTCCTGCCTTTTTGGATTTTACACTTTTTTCAGATGGCCCTTTTGACCGGGGGGAAGTGAGACTTCATTGTAGTGCAGATTTCCTTTGCAAGCTTGCTTGGTTGGCCAAAAAGGGCGTATGCGTTTTTTCCTGAATATATTCAGGAAAAAACGCATACGCCCTTTTTGGCCAAGTGCATCATTGTGGACGTTCTGCCTCTTTTCCTATGCTTTCAGTGCAATTCCAGTCTACCTCCTGAAATCGGTTTCCTGCAATTCTGCCCCGCTTTCAAGTCCTCTTGGCAGCCTTACTTCAGTATATTTTGGACGATAGCTGTCATGTATAACTCTGCAGGTTTGTGAATTACAGTGCCCCTGAGCTCCTTTCTTCAACTCGCTTTCTTTTGAGCTGGCCGCAACACTGCAGGATGGCTTCAGGCCCTAATCTGGTTCCGGCACGGCACACTGAGCCTTTGGTTATTTCCTCTTCCTGGTGGGAAATGAGAGTTAAATTTGCCCGTCCAGACACCTCCAGCTAGCCTCTCATTGGTTCTCGCTATTCCTGTTCATCTTCCGCAGAAATTGCAAACTGGGCCAAACAGGAGGTTAAAGGGACTGACTCTCCAAGTTGGGAGAGTGTTAGTAAAGCGTCTGGAATGTTGCACCCGAGTACCAGGGGAGGAAAACTGAGACATATTTGAACACGTCTCCCGTTCACATGGTTGATCATACTCTGGGTTCCACATGCATGTTTTAGCTGAAGGAAGAATACGTTAAACCTGGAGAGTTGAGACCCGTGGAATGGGTACCATGCAATATGACTTCAAAGGGTCTTCATTTGCTCACCGAACCTCTCCAATCCTATCACTGCTGCGTTTGTGCCCCTGTACACATGCTTTATTCTCTTTTGGAGGCATAGCAATCCATAAGTTTTAAGATACTTACTAGTGAGGTACATTCTTAGGCATTTAATATGGGGCTTTGAGTCCATTTCGTTGAGCAAGGAGTAGCTCTTGTCTATTCCATATTTGGCTTAAGGAACTTTATCTGTGCTCATTTCAATCTCTGGTTTTATGCAGCACCCCAACTCACCTTTCCCCTTAAGCAAGCATAAGTTGGTTTTCTAAATATGAGACCCTGTTCTGTTCTGTAATTCAGTTCCTGTGTAGCCAAGTTTACATTCCGTGTATTAGTGATATCTTATGATGTTTCTTTTTCTGTGTGACTTATTTCAGTTAGAATCATCATACCTGAATCCACTCATTGTGCTGCTAAGGGCCTGATGACACAGATTTCATTGCTGAGTGATACTGCTTTGTAAGTAAATACCACAACTTCTTTATCCATTTTTCACTTTCTGCGATGTTGAACTTGTACTGTAAACGAGGTTCTTGTAAACAGAGCCGTTCCAAACTTTGGGGTGGCTGTGTCTTTTTGATTTTAATTTCCCTAAGCTATAGGACCATAAGTGGAAGTGCCTGAGGTTCTGTTGCTTTGTTTTTTAGATGTTTCAGGAAACACCATACACTTCTCCCGAGTGGTTGTTGGCAATTTACATCCCGCCCATCAGCATAACAAGGCTCCCAGTTCTCCATGGCCTGTCCTGCCTTTCTGGATTTTACACTTTTTTCAGATGGCCCTTTTGACCGGGGGGAAGTGAGACTTCATTGTCGTGCAGATTTCCTTTGCAAGCTTGCTTGGTTGGCCAAAAAGGGCGTATGCGTTTTTTCTTGAATATATTCAGGAAAAAACGCATACACCCTTTTTGGCCAAGTGCATCATTGTGGACGTTCTGCCTCTTTTCCTATGCTTTCAATGCAATTCCAGTCTACCTCCTGAAATCAGTTTCCTGCAATTCTGCCCCGCTTTCAAGTCCTCTTGGCAGCCTTACTTCAGTCTCTTTTTGGACGATAGCTCTCATTTATAACTCTGCAGGTTTGTGAATTACAGTGCCCCTGAGCTCCTTTCTTCAACTCGCTTTCTTGTGACCTGGCCGCAACACCGCAGGATGGCTTCAGGCCCTAATCTGGTTCCGGCACGGCACGCTGAGCCTTTGGTTATTTCCTCTTCCTGGTGGGAAATGAGAGTTAAATTTGCCCGTCCAGACACCTCCAGCTAGTCTCTCATTGGTTCTCGCTATTCCTGTTCATCTTCCAAGAAATTGCAAACTGGGCCAAACAGGAGGTTAAAGGCGCTGACTCTCCAAGTGGGGAGAGTGTTAGTAAAGCGTCTGGAATGTTGCACCCGAGTACCAGGGGAGGAAAACTGAGAAATATTTGAACACGTCTCCCGTTCACATGGTTGATCATACTTGGTTTCCACATGCATCTTTTAGCTGAAGGAAGAATACCTTAAACCTGGGTATTTGAAACCCGTGGAATGGGTACCATGCAATATGACTTCAAAGGGTCTTCATTTGCTCACCAAACCTCTCCAATCCTATCACTGCTGCGTTTATGCCCCTGTACACATGCTTGATTCTCTTTCGGAGACATAGCAATCCATAGGTTTTAAGATACTTACTAGTCAGGTACATTCTTAGGCGTTTAATATGCGGTGTTGAGTCCATTTCGTTGAGCAAGGAGTAGCTCTTGTCTATTCCATATTTGGCTTAAGGAACTTTATCTGTGCTCATTTCAATCTCTGGTTTTATGCAGCACCCCAACTCACCTTTCCCCTTAAGCAAGCATAAGTTGGTTTTCTAAATTTGAGACCCTGTTCTGTTCTGTAATTCAGTTCCTGTGTAGCCAAGTTTACATTCCGTGTATTACTGATATCTTATGATGTTTCTTTTTCTGTGTGACTTATTTCAGTTAGAATCATCATACCTGAATCCACTCATTGTGCTGCTAAGGGCCTGATGACACAGATTTCATTGCTGAGTGATATTGCTTTGTAAGTAAATACCACAACTTTTTTATCCATTTTTCACTTTCTGCGATGTTGAACTTGTACTGTAAACGAGGTTCTTGTAAACAGAGCCGTTCGAAACTTTGGGGTGGCTGTGTCTTTTTGATTTTAAATTCCCTAAGCTATAGGACCATAAGTGGAAGTGCCCTAGGCTCTGTTGCTTTGTTTTTTAGATGTTTCAGGAAACACCATACACTTCTCCCGAGTGTTTGTTGGCAATTTACATCCCGCCCTTCAGCATAACAAGGCTCCCAGTTCTCAATGGCCTGTCCTGCCTTTCTGGATTTTACACTTTTTTCAGATGGCCCTTTTGACCAGGGGGAAGTGAGACTTCATTGTCGTGCAGATTTCCTTTGCAAGCTTGCTTGGTTGGCCAAAAAGGGCGTATGCGTTTTTTCCTGAATATATTCAGGAAAAAACGCATACGCCCTTTTTGGCCAAGTGCATCATTGTGGACGTTCTGCCTCTTTTCCTATGCTTTCAATGCAATTCCAGTCTACCTCCTGAAATCGGTTTCCTGCAATTCTGTCCCAATTTCAAGTCCTCTTGGCAGCCTTACTTCAGTCTATTTTTGGACGATAGCTGTCATTTATAACTCTGCAGGTTTGTGAATTACAGTGCCCCTGAGCTCCTTTCTTCAACTCGCTTTCTTGTGACCTGGCCGCAACACCGCAGGATGGCTTCAGGCCCTAATCTGGTTCCGGCACGGCACGCTGAGCCTTTGGTTAATTCCTCTTCCTGGTGGGAAATGAGAGTTAAATTTGCCCATCCAGACACCTCCAGCTAGTCTCTCATTGGTTCTCGCTATTCCTGTTCATCTTCCACAGAAATTGCAAACTGGGCCAAACAGGAGGTTAAAGGGACTGACGCTCCAAGTGGGGAGAGTGTTAGTAAAGCGTCTGGAATGTTGCACCCGAGTACCAGGGTACGAAAACTGAGACATATATGAACACGTCTCCCGATCACATGGTTGATCATACTCTAGGTTCCACATGCATGTTTTAGCTGAAGGAAGAATACCTTAAACCTGGGTAGTTGAAACCCGTGGAATGGGTACCATGCAATATGACTTCAAAGGGTCTTCATTTGCTCACCGAACCTCTCCAATCCTATCACTGCTGCGTTTATGCCCCTGTACACACGCTTGATTCTCTTTTGGAGACATAGCAATCCATAGGTTTTAAGATACTTACTAGTCAGGTACATTCTTAGGCGTTTAATATGGGGTGTTGAGTCCATTTTGTTGAGCAAGGAGTAGCTCTTGTCTATTCCATATTTGGCTTAAGGAACTTTATCTGTGCTCATTTCAATCTCTGGTTTTATGCAGCACCCCAACTCACCTTTCCCCTTAAGCAAGCATAAGTTGGTTTTCTAAATTTGAGACCCTGTTCTGTTTTGGAATGCAGTTCCTGTGTAGCCAAGTTTACATTCCGTGTATTAGTGATATCTTATGATGTTTCTTTTTCTGTGTGACTTATTTCAGTTAAAATCATCGTACCTGAATCCACTCATTATGCTGCTACGGGCCTGATGACATAGATTTCATTGCTGAGTGATACTGCATTATACGTAAGTACCACAAGTTCTTTATCCATTTTTCACTTTCTGTGATATTGAACTTGTACAGTAAACGAGGATCTTGTAAACGGAGGCGTCCCAAACTTTAGGGTGGCTGTGTCTTTTTGATTTTAAATTCCCTAAGCTATAGGACCATAAGTGGAAGTGCCCTAGGTTCTGTTGCTTTGTTTTTTAGATGTTTCAGGAAACACCATACACTTCTCCTGAGTGTCTGTTGGCAATTTACATCCCGCCCATCAGCATAACAAGGCTCCCAGTTCTCAATGGCCTGTTGCCTTTCTGGATTTTACACTTTTTTCAGATGGCCCTTTTGACCGGGGGGAAGTGAGACTTCATTGTAGTGCAGATTTCCTTTGCAAGCTTGCTTGGTTGGCCAAAAAGTGCGTATGCGTTTTTTCCTGAATATATTCAGGAAAAAACGCATACGCCCTTTTTGGCCAAGTGCATCATTGTGGACGTTCTGCCTCTTTTCCTATGCTTTCAATGCAATTCCAGTCTACCTCCTGAAATCGGTTTCCTGCAATTCTGCCCCGCTTTCAAGTCCTCTTGGCAGCCTTACTTCAGTCTATTTTTGGACGATAGCTGTCATTTATAACTCTGCAGGTTTGTGAATTGCAGTGCCCCTGAGCTCCTTTCTTCAACTCGCTTTCTTGTGACCTGGCCGCAACACCGCAGGATGGCTTCAGGCCCTAATCTTGTTCCGGCCCGGCATGCTGAGCCTTTGGTTAATTCCTCTTCCTGGTGGGAAATGAGAGTTAAATTTGCCCGTCCAGACACCTCCAGCTAGCCTCTCATTGGTTCTCGCTATTCCTGTTCATCTTCCGCAGAAATTGCAAACTGGGCCAAACAGGAGGTTAAAGGGACTGACTCTCCAAGTCGGGAGAGTGTTAGTAAAGCGTTTGGAATGTTGCACCCGAGTACCAGGGGAGGAAAACTGAGACATATTTGAACACGTCTCCCATTCACATGGTTGATCATACTCTGGGTTCTACATGCATGTTTTAGCTGAAGGAAGAATACCTTAAACCTGGAGAGTTGAGACCCGTGTAATGGGTACCATGCAATATGACTTCAAAGGGTCTTCATTTGCTCACCGAACCTCTCCAATCCTGTCACTGCTGCGTTTATGCCCCTGTACACATGCTTGATTCTCTTTTGGAGGCATAGCAATCCATAGGTTTTAAGATACTTACTAGTCAGGTACATTCTTAGGCGTTTAATATGGGGTTTTGAGTCCATTTCGTTGAGCAAGGAGTAGCTCTTGTCTATTCCATATTTGGCTTAAGGAACTTTATCTGTGCTCATTTCAATCTCTGGTTTTATGCAGCACTCCAACTCACCTTTCCCCTTAAGCAAGCATAAGTTGGTTTTCTAAATTTGAGACCCTGTTCTGTTTTGGAATGCAATTCCTGTGTAGCCAAGGTTACATTCCGTGTATTAGTGATATCTTATGATGTTTCTTTTTCTGTGTGACTTATTTCAGTTAGAATCATCGTACCTGAATCCACTCATTATGCTGCTATGGGCCTGATGACATAGATTTCATTGCTGAGTGATACTGAATTGTACGTAAGTACCACAAGTTCTTTATCCATTTTTCACTTTCTGCGATGTTGAACTTGTACTGTAAACGAGGTTCTTGTAAACAGAGGCGTCCCAAACTTTGGGGTGGCTGTGTCTTTTTGATTTTAATTTCCCTAAGCTATAGGACCATAAGTGGAAGTGCCCTAGGCTCTGTTGCTTTGTTTTTTAGATGTTTCAGGAAACACCATACACTTCTCCCGAGTGGTTGTTGGCAATTTCCATCCCGCCCATCAGCATAACAAGGCTCCCAGTTCTCCATGGCCTGTCCTGCCTTTCTGGATTTTACACTTTTTTCAGATGGCCCTTTTGACCGGGGGGAAGTGAGACTTCATTGTAGTGCAGATTTCCTTTGCAAGCTTGCTTGGTTGGCCAAAAAGGGCGTATGCGTTTTTTCCTGAATATATTCAGGAAAAAACGCATACGCCCTTTTTGGCCAAGTGCATCATTGTGGACGTTCTGCCTCTTTTCCTGTGCTTTCAATGCAATTCCAGTCTACCTCCTGAAATCGGTTTCCTGCAATTCTGCCCCGCTTTCAAGTCCTCTTGGCAGCCTTACTTCAGTCTATTTTTGGACGATAGCTGTCATTTATAACTCTGCAGGTTTGTGAATTACAGTGCCCCTGAGCTCCTTTCTTCAACTCGCTTTCTTGTGACCTGGCCGCAACACCGCAGGATGGCTTCAGGCCCTAATCTGGTTCCGGCACGGCATGCTGAGCCTTTGGTTATTTCCTCTTCCTGGTGGGAAATGAGAGTTAAATTTGCCCGTCCAGACACCTCCAGCTAGTCTCTCATTGGTTGTCGCTATTCCTGTTCATCTTCCACAGAAATTGCAAACTGGGCCAAACAGGAGGTTAAAGGGACTGACTCTCCAAGTCGGGAGAGTGTTAGTAAAGCGTCTGGAATGTTGCACCTGAGTACCAGGGGAGGAAAACTGAGACATATTTGAACACGTCTCCCGTTCACATGGTTGATCATACTTGGGTTCCACATGCATGTTTTAGCTGAAGGAAGAATACCTTAAACCTGTGTATTTGAAAGCCGTGGAATGGGTACCATGCAATATGACTTCAAAGGGTCTTCATTTGCTTACCGAGCCTCTCCAATCCTATCACTGCTGCGTTTATGCCCCTGTACACATGCTTGATTCTCTTTCGGAGACATAGCAATCCATAGGTTTTAACATACTTACTAGTCAGTTACATTCTTAGGCGTTTAATATGCGGTGTTGAGTCCATTTCGTTGAGCAAGGAGTAGCTCTTGTCTATTCCATATTTGGCTTAAGGAACTTTATCTGTGCTCATTTCAATCTCTGGTTTTATGCAGCACCCCAACTCACCTTTACCCTTAAGCAAGCATAAGTTGGTTTTCTAAATTTGAGACCCTGTTCTGTTTTGTAACTGAGTTCCTGTGTAGCCAAGTTTACATTCCGTGTATTACTGATATCTTATGATGTTTCTTTTTCTGTGTGACTTATTTCAGTTAGAATCATCATACCTGAATCCACTCATTGTGCTGCTAAGGGCCTGATGACACAGATTTCATTGCTGAGTGATATTGCTTTGTAAGTAAATACCACAACTTTTTTATCCATTTTTCACTTTCTGCGATGTTGAACTTGTACTGTAAACGAGGTTCTTGTAAACAGAGCCGTTCGAAACTTTGGGGTGGCTGTGTCTTTTTGATTTTAAATTCCCTAAACTATAGGACCATAAGTGGAAGTGCCCTAGGCTCTGTTGCTTTGTTTTTTAGATGTTTCAGGAAACACCATACACTTCTCCCGAGTGTTTGTTGGCAATTTACATCCCGCCCTTCAGCATAACAAGGCTCCCAGTTCTCCATGGCCTGTCCTGCCTTTCTGCATTTTACACTTTTTTCAGATGGCCCTTTTGACCGGGGGAAGTGAGACTTCATTGTAGTGCAGATTTCCTTTGCAAGCTTGCTTGGTTGGCCAAAAAGGGCGTATGCGTTTTTTCCTGAATATATTCAGGAAAAAACGCATACGCCCTTTTTGGCCAAGTGCATCATTGTGGACGTTCTGCCTCTTTTCCTATGCTTTCAATGTAATTCCAGTCTACCTCCTGAAATCGGTTTCCTGCAATTCTGCCCCGCTTTCAAGTCCTCTTGGCAGCCTTACTTCAGTCTATTTTTGGACGATAGCTGTCATTTATAACTCTGCAGGTTTGTGAATTACAGTGCCCCTGAGCTCCTTTCTTCAACTCGCTTTCTTTTGAGCTGGCCGCAACACCGCATGATGGCTTCAGGCCCTAATCTGGTTCCGGTACGGCACGCTGAGCCTTTGGTTATTTCCTCTTCCTGGTGGGAAATGAGAGTTAAATTTGCCCGTCCAGACACCTCCAGCTAGCCTCTCATTGGTTCTCGCTATTCCTGTTCATCTTCCGCAGAAATTGCAAACTGGGCCAAACAGGAGGTTAAAGGCGCTGACTCTCCAAGTGGGGAGAGTGTTAGTAAAGCGTCTGGAATGTTGCACCCGAGTACCAGGGGAGGAAAACTGAGACATATTTGAACACGTCTCCCGTTCACATGGTTGATCATACTCTGGGTTCCACATGCATGTTTTAGCTGAAGGAAGAATACCTTAAACCTGGAGAGTTGAGACCCGTGTAATGGGTACCATGCAATATGACTTCAAAGGGTCTTCATTTGCTCACCGAACCTCTCCAGTCCTATCACTGCTGCGTTTATGCCCCTGTACACACGCTTGATTCTCTTTTGGAGACATAGCAATCCATAGGTTTTAAGATACTTACTAGTCAGGTACATTCTTAGGCGTTTAATATGGGGTGTTGAGTCCATTTCGTTGAGCAAGGAGTAGCTCTTGTCTATTCCATATTTGGCTTAAGGAACTTTATCTGTACTCATTTCAATCTCTGGTTTTATGCAGCACCCCAACTCACCTTTCCCCTTAAGCAAGCATAAGTTGGTTTTCTAAATTTGAGACCCTGTTCTGTTTTGGAATGCAGTTCCTGTGTAGCCAAGTTTACATTCCGTGTATTAGTGATATCTTATGATGTTTCTTTTTCTGTGTGACTTATTTCAGTTAGAATCATCGTACCTGAATCCACTCATTATGCTGCTACGGGCCTGATGACATAGATTTCATTGCTGAGTGATACTGCATTGTACGTAAGTACCACAAGTTCTTTGTCCATTTTTCACTTTCTGCGATGTTGAACTTGTACTGTAAACGAGGTTCTTGTAAACAGAGCCGTTCCAAACTTTGGGGTGGCTGTGTCTTTTTGATTTTAATTTCCCTAAGCTATAGGACCATAAGTGGAAGTGCCCTAGGCTCTGTTGCTTTGTTTTTTAGATGTTTCAGGAAACACCATACACTTCTCCCGAGTGGTTGTTGGCAATTTCCATCCCGCCCATCAGCATAACAAGGCTCCCAGTTCTCCATGGCCTGTCCTGCCTTTCTGGATTTTACACTTTTTTCAGATGGCCCTTTTGACCGGGGGGAAGTGAGACTTCATTGTAGTGCAGATTTCCTTTGCAAGCTTGCTTGGTTGGCCAAAAAGGGCGTATGCGTTTTTTCCTGAATATATTCAGGAAAAAACGCATACGCCCTTTTTGGCCAAGTGCATCATTGTGGACGTTCTGCCTCTTTTCCTATGCTTTCAATGCAATTCCAGTCTACCTCCTGAAATCGGTTTCCTGCAATTCTGCCCCGCTTTCAAGTCCTCTTGGCAGCCTTACTTCAGTCTATTTTTGGACGATAGCTGTCATTTATAACTCTGCAGGTTTGTGAATTACAGTGCCCCTGAGCTCCTTTCTTCAACTCGCTTTCTTTTGAGCTGGCCGCAACACCGCATGATGGCTTCAGGCCCTAATCTGGTTCCGGTACGGCACGCTGAGCCTTTGGTTATTTCCTCTTCCTGGTGGGAAATGAGAGTTAAATTTGCCCGTCCAGACACCTCCAGCTAGCCTCTCATTGGTTCTCGCTATTCCTGTTCATCTTCCGCAGAAATTGCAAACTGGGCCAAACAGGAGGTTAAAGGCGCTGACTCTCCAAGTGGGGAGAGTGTTAGTAAAGCGTCTGGAATGTTGCACCCGAGTACCAGGGGAGGAAAACTGAGACATATTTGAACACGTCTCCCGTTCACATGGTTGATCATACTCTGGGTTCCACATGCATGTTTTAGCTGAAGGAAGAATACCTTAAACCTGGAGAGTTGAGACCCGTGGAATGGGTACCATGCAATATGACTTCAAAGGGTCTTCATTTGCTCACCGAACCTCTCCAATCCTATCACTGCTGCGTTTATGCCCCTGTACACACGCTTGATTCTCTTTTGGAGACATAGCAATCCATAGGTTTTAAGATACTTACTACTCAGGTACATTCTTAGGCGTTTAATATGGGGTGTTGAGTCCATTTCGTTGAGCAAGGAGTAGCTCTTGTCTATTCCATATTTGGCTTAAGGAACTTTATCTGTGCTCATTTCAATCTCTGGTTTTATGCAGCACCCCAACTCACCTTTCCCCTTAAGCAAGCATAAGTTGGTTTTCTAAATTTGAGACCCTGTTCTGTTTTGGAATGCAGTTCCTGTGTAGCCAAGTTTACATTCCGTGTATTAGTGATATCTTATGATGTTTCTTTTTCTGTGTGACTTATTTCAGTTAGAATCATCGTACCTGAATCCACTCATTATGCTGCTACGGGCCTGATGACATAGATTTCATTGCTGAGTGATACTGCATTGTACGTAAGTACCACAAGTTCTTTATCCATTTTTCACTTTCTGCGATGTTGAACTTGTACTGTAAACGAGGTTCTTGTAAACAGAGCCGTTCCAAACTTTGGGGTGGCTGTGTCTTTTTGATTTTAATTTCCCTAAGCTATAGGACCATAAGTGGAAGTGCCCTAGGCTCTGTTGCTTTGTTTTTTAGATGTTTCAGGAAACACCATACACTTCTCCCGAGTGGTTGTTGGCAATTTCCATCCCGCCCATCAGCATAACAAGGCTCCCAGTTCTCCATGGCCTGTCCTGCCTTTCTGGATTTTACACTTTTTTCAGATGGCCCTTTTGACCGGGGGGGAAGTGAGACTTCATTGTAGTGCAGATTTCCTTTGCAAGCTTGCTTGGTTGGCCAAAAAGTGCGTATGCGTTTTTTCCTGAATATATTCAGGAAAAAACGCATACGCCCTTTTTGGCCAAGTGCATCATTGTGGACGTTCTGCCTCTTTTCCTATGCTTTCAATGCAATTCCAGTCTACCTCCTGAAATCGGTTTCCTGCAATTCTGCCCCGCTTTCAAGTCCTCTTGGCAGCCTTACTTCAGTCTATTTTTGGACGATAGCTGTCATTTATAACTCTGCAGGTTTGTGAATTACAGTGCCCCTGAGCTCCTTTCTTCAACTCGCTTTCTTGTGACCTGGCCGCAACACCGCAGGATGGCTTCAGGCCCTAATCTGGTTCCGGCACGGCATGCTGAGCCTTTGGTTATTTCCTCTTCCTGGTGGGAAATGAGAGTTAAATTTGCCCGTCCAGACACCTCCAGCTAGTCTCTCATTGGTTGTCGCTATTCCTGTTCATCTTCCACAGAAATTGCAAACTGGGCCAAACAGGAGGTTAAAGGGACTGACTCTCCAAGTCGGGAGAGTGTTAGTAAAGCGTCTGGAATGTTGCACCTGAGTACCAGGGGAGGAAAACTGAGACATATTTGAACACGTCTCCCGTTCACATGGTTGATCATACTTGGGTTCCCCATGCATGTTTTAGCTGAAGGAAGAATACCTTAAACCTGTGTATTTGAAAGCCGTGGAATGGGTACCATGCAATATGACTTCAAAGGGTCTTCATTTGCTTACCGAGCCTCTCCAATCCTATCACTGCTGCGTTTATGCCCCTGTACACATGCTTGATTCTCTTTCGGAGACATAGCAATCCATAGGTTTTAACATACTTACTAGTCAGTTACATTCTTAGGCGTTTAATATGCGGTGTTGAGTCCATTTCGTTGAGCAAGGAGTAGCTCTTGTCTATTCCATATTTGGCTTAAGGAACTTTATCTGTGCTCATTTCAATCTCTGGTTTTATGCAGCACCCCAACTCACCTTTACCCTTAAGCAAGCATAAGTTGGTTTTCTAAATTTGAGACCCTGTTCTGTTTTGTAACTGAGTTCCTGTGTAGCCAAGTTTACATTCCGTGTATTACTGATATCTTATGATGTTTCTTTTTCTGTGTGACTTATTTCAGTTAGAATCATCATACCTGAATCCACTCATTGTGCTGCTAAGGGCCTGATGACACAGATTTCATTGCTGAGTGATATTGCTTTGTAAGTAAATACCACAACTTTTTTATCCATTTTTCACTTTCTGCGATGTTGAACTTGTACTGTAAACGAGGTTCTTGTAAACAGAGCCGTTCGAAACTTTGGGGTGGCTGTGTCTTTTTGATTTTAAATTCCCTAAGCTATAGGACCATAAGTGGAAGTGCCCTAGGCTCTGTTGCTTTGTTTTTTAGATGTTTCAGGAAACACCATACACTTCACCCGAGTGGTTGTTGGCAATTTACATCCCGCCCTTCAGCATAACAAGGCTCCCAGTTCTCCATGGCCTGTCCTGCCTTTCTGCATTTTACACTTTTTTCAGATGGCCCTTTTGACCGGGGGAAGTGAGACTTCATTGTAGTGCAGATTTCCTTTGCAAGCTTGCTTGGTTGGCCAAAAAGTGCGTATGCGTTTTTTCCTGAATATATTCAGGAAAAAACGCATACGCCCTTTTTGGCCAAGTGCATCATTGTGGACGTTCTGCCTCTTTTCCTATGCTTTCAATGCAATTCCAGTCTACCTCCTGAAATCGGTTTCCTGCAATTCTGCCCCGCTTTCAAGTCCTCTTGGCAGCCTTACTTCAGTCTATTTTTGGACGATAGCTGTCATTTATAACTCTGCAGGTTTGTGAATTACAGTGCCCCTGAGCTCCTTTCTTCAACTCGCTTTCTTTTGAGCTGGCCGCAACACCGCATGATGGCTTCAGGCCCTAATCTGGTTCCGGTACGGCACGCTGAGCCTTTGGTTATTTCCTCTTCCTGGTGGGAAATGAGAGTTAAATTTGCCCGTCCAGACACCTCCAGCTAGCCTCTCATTGGTTCTCGCTATTCCTGTTCATCTTCCGCAGAAATTGCAAACTGGGCCAAACAGGAGGTTAAAGGCGCTGACTCTCCAAGTGGGGAGAGTGTTAGTAAAGCGTCTGGAATGTTGCACCCGAGTACCAGGGGAGGAAAACTGAGACATATTTGAACACGTCTCCCGTTCACATGGTTGATCATACTCTGGGTTCCACATGCATGTTTTAGCTGAAGGAAGAATACCTTAAACCTGGAGAGTTGAGACCCGTGGAATGGGTACCATGCAATATGACTTCAAAGGGTCTTCATTTGCTCACCGAACCTCTCCAATCCTATCACTGCTGCGTTTATGCCCCTGTACACATGCTTGATTCTCTTTTGGAGGCATAGCAATCCATAGGTTTTAAGATACTTACTAGTCAGGTACATTCTTAGGCGTTTAATATGGGGTTTTGAGTCCATTTCGTTGAGCAAGGAGTAGCTCTTGTCTATTCCATATTTGGCTTAAGGAACTTTATCTGTGCTCATTTCAATCTCTGGTTTTATGCAGCACTCCAACTCACCTTTCCCCTTAAGCAAGCATAAGTTGGTTTTCTAAATTTGAGACCCTGTTCTGTTTTGGAATGCAATTCCTGTGTAGCCAAGGTTACATTCCGTGTATTAGTGATATCTTATGATGTTTCTTTTTCTGTGTGACTTATTTCAGTTAGAATCATCGTACCTGAATCCACTCATTATGCTGCTATGGGCCTGATGACATAGATTTCATTGCTGAGTGATACTGAATTGTACGTAAGTACCACAAGTTCTTTATCCATTTTTCACTTTCTGCGATGTTGAACTTGTACTGTAAACGAGGTTCTTGTAAACAGAGGCGTCCCAAACTTTGGGGTGGCTGTGTCTTTTTGATTTTAATTTCCCTAAGCTATAGGACCATAAGTGGAAGTGCCCTAGGCTCTGTTGCTTTGTTTTTTAGATGTTTCAGGAAACACCATACACTTCTCCCGAGTGGTTGTTGGCAATTTCCATCCCGCCCATCAGCATAACAAGGCTCCCAGTTCTCCATGGCCTGTCCTGCCTTTCTGGATTTTACACTTTTTTCAGATGGCCCTTTTGACCGGGGGGAAGTGAGACTTCATTGTAGTGCAGATTTCCTTTGCAAGCTTGCTTGGTTGGCCAAAAAGGGCGTATGCGTTTTTTCCTGAATATATTCAGGAAAAAACGCATACGCCCTTTTTGGCCAAGTGCATCATTGTGGACGTTCTGCCTCTTTTCCTATGCTTTCAATGCAATTCCAGTCTACCTCCTGAAATCGGTTTCCTGCAATTCTGCCCCGCTTTCAAGTCCTCTTGGCAGCCTTACTTCAGTCTATTTTTGGACGATAGCTGTCATTTATAACTCTGCAGGTTTGTGAATTACAGTGCCCCTGAGCTCCTTTCTTCAACTCGCTTTCTTGTGACCTGGCCGCAACACCGCAGGATGGCTTCAGGCCCTAATCTGGTTCCGGCACGGCATGCTGAGCCTTTGGTTATTTCCTCTTCCTGGTGGGAAATGAGAGTTAAATTTGCCCGTCCAGACACCTCCAGCTAGTCTCTCATTGGTTGTCGCTATTCCTGTTCATCTTCCACAGAAATTGCAAACTGGGCCAAACAGGAGGTTAAAGGGACTGACTCTCCAAGTCGGGAGAGTGTTAGTAAAGCGTCTGGAATGTTGCACCTGAGTACCAGGGGAGGAAAACTGAGACATATTTGAACACGTCTCCCGTTCACATGGTTGATCATACTTGGGTTCCACATGCATGTTTTAGCTGAAGGAAGAATACCTTAAACCTGTGTATTTGAAAGCCGTGGAATGGGTACCATGCAATATGACTTCAAAGGGTCTTCATTTGCTTACCGAGCCTCTCCAATCCTATCACTGCTGCGTTTATGCCCCTGTACACATGCTTGATTCTCTTTCGGAGACATAGCAATCCATAGGTTTTAACATACTTACTAGTCAGTTACATTCTTAGGCGTTTAATATGCGGTGTTGAGTCCATTTCGTTGAGCAAGGAGTAGCTCTTGTCTATTCCATATTTGGCTTAAGGAACTTTATCTGTGCTCATTTCAATCTCTGGTTTTATGCAGCACCCCAACTCACCTTTACCCTTAAGCAAGCATAAGTTGGTTTTCTAAATTTGAGACCCTGTTCTGTTTTGTAACTGAGTTCCTGTGTAGCCAAGTTTACATTCCGTGTATTACTGATATCTTATGATGTTTCTTTTTCTGTGTGACTTATTTCAGTTAGAATCATCATACCTGAATCCACTCATTGTGCTGCTAAGGGCCTGATGACACAGATTTCATTGCTGAGTGATATTGCTTTGTAAGTAAATACCACAACTTTTTTATCCATTTTTCACTTTCTGCGATGTTGAACTTGTACTGTAAACGAGGTTCTTGTAAACAGAGCCGTTCGAAACTTTGGGGTGGCTGTGTCTTTTTGATTTTAAATTCCCTAAACTATAGGACCATAAGTGGAAGTGCCCTAGGCTCTGTTGCTTTGTTTTTTAGATGTTTCAGGAAACACCATACACTTCTCCCGAGTGTTTGTTGGCAATTTACATCCCGCCCTTCAGCATAACAAGGCTCCCAGTTCTCCATGGCCTGTCCTGCCTTTCTGCATTTTACACTTTTTTCAGATGGCCCTTTTGACCGGGGGAAGTGAGACTTCATTGTAGTGCAGATTTCCTTTGCAAGCTTGCTTGGTTGGCCAAAAAGGGCGTATGCGTTTTTTCCTGAATATATTCAGGAAAAAACGCATACGCCCTTTTTGGCCAAGTGCATCATTGTGGACGTTCTGCCTCTTTTCCTATGCTTTCAATGTAATTCCAGTCTACCTCCTGAAATCGGTTTCCTGCAATTCTGCCCCGCTTTCAAGTCCTCTTGGCAGCCTTACTTCAGTCTATTTTTGGACGATAGCTGTCATTTATAACTCTGCAGGTTTGTGAATTACAGTGCCCCTGAGCTCCTTTCTTCAACTCGCTTTCTTTTGAGCTGGCCGCAACACCGCATGATGGCTTCAGGCCCTAATCTGGTTCCGGTACGGCACGCTGAGCCTTTGGTTATTTCCTCTTCCTGGTGGGAAATGAGAGTTAAATTTGCCCGTCCAGACACCTCCAGCTAGCCTCTCATTGGTTCTCGCTATTCCTGTTCATCTTCCGCAGAAATTGCAAACTGGGCCAAACAGGAGGTTAAAGGCGCTGACTCTCCAAGTGGGGAGAGTGTTAGTAAAGCGTCTGGAATGTTGCACCCGAGTACCAGGGGAGGAAAACTGAGACATATTTGAACACGTCTCCCGTTCACATGGTTGATCATACTCTGGGTTCCACATGCATGTTTTAGCTGAAGGAAGAATACCTTAAACCTGGAGAGTTGAGACCCGTGTAATGGGTACCATGCAATATGACTTCAAAGGGTCTTCATTTGCTCACCGAACCTCTCCAGTCCTATCACTGCTGCGTTTATGCCCCTGTACACACGCTTGATTCTCTTTTGGAGACATAGCAATCCATAGGTTTTAAGATACTTACTAGTCAGGTACATTCTTAGGCGTTTAATATGGGGTGTTGAGTCCATTTCGTTGAGCAAGGAGTAGCTCTTGTCTATTCCATATTTGGCTTAAGGAACTTTATCTGTACTCATTTCAATCTCTGGTTTTATGCAGCACCCCAACTCACCTTTCCCCTTAAGCAAGCATAAGTTGGTTTTCTAAATTTGAGACCCTGTTCTGTTTTGGAATGCAGTTCCTGTGTAGCCAAGTTTACATTCCGTGTATTAGTGATATCTTATGATGTTTCTTTTTCTGTGTGACTTATTTCAGTTAGAATCATCGTACCTGAATCCACTCATTATGCTGCTACGGGCCTGATGACATAGATTTCATTGCTGAGTGATACTGCATTGTACGTAAGTACCACAAGTTCTTTGTCCATTTTTCACTTTCTGCGATGTTGAACTTGTACTGTAAACGAGGTTCTTGTAAACAGAGCCGTTCCAAACTTTGGGGTGGCTGTGTCTTTTTGATTTTAATTTCCCTAAGCTATAGGACCATAAGTGGAAGTGCCCTAGGCTCTGTTGCTTTGTTTTTTAGATGTTTCAGGAAACACCATACACTTCTCCCGAGTGGTTGTTGGCAATTTCCATCCCGCCCATCAGCATAACAAGGCTCCCAGTTCTCCATGGCCTGTCCTGCCTTTCTGGATTTTACACTTTTTTCAGATGGCCCTTTTGACCGGGGGGAAGTGAGACTTCATTGTAGTGCAGATTTCCTTTGCAAGCTTGCTTGGTTGGCCAAAAAGGGCGTATGCGTTTTTTCCTGAATATATTCAGGAAAAAACGCATACGCCCTTTTTGGCCAAGTGCATCATTGTGGACGTTCTGCCTCTTTTCCTATGCTTTCAATGCAATTCCAGTCTACCTCCTGAAATCGGTTTCCTGCAATTCTGCCCCGCTTTCAAGTCCTCTTGGCAGCCTTACTTCAGTCTATTTTTGGACGATAGCTGTCATTTATAACTCTGCAGGTTTGTGAATTACAGTGCCCCTGAGCTCCTTTCTTCAACTCGCTTTCTTTTGAGCTGGCCGCAACACCGCATGATGGCTTCAGGCCCTAATCTGGTTCCGGTACGGCACGCTGAGCCTTTGGTTATTTCCTCTTCCTGGTGGGAAATGAGAGTTAAATTTGCCCGTCCAGACACCTCCAGCTAGCCTCTCATTGGTTCTCGCTATTCCTGTTCATCTTCCGCAGAAATTGCAAACTGGGCCAAACAGGAGGTTAAAGGCGCTGACTCTCCAAGTGGGGAGAGTGTTAGTAAAGCGTCTGGAATGTTGCACCCGAGTACCAGGGGAGGAAAACTGAGACATATTTGAACACGTCTCCCGTTCACATGGTTGATCATACTCTGGGTTCCACATGCATGTTTTAGCTGAAGGAAGAATACCTTAAACCTGGAGAGTTGAGACCCGTGGAATGGGTACCATGCAATATGACTTCAAAGGGTCTTCATTTGCTCACCGAACCTCTCCAATCCTATCACTGCTGCGTTTATGCCCCTGTACACACGCTTGATTCTCTTTTGGAGACATAGCAATCCATAGGTTTTAAGATACTTACTACTCAGGTACATTCTTAGGCGTTTAATATGGGGTGTTGAGTCCATTTCGTTGAGCAAGGAGTAGCTCTTGTCTATTCCATATTTGGCTTAAGGAACTTTATCTGTGCTCATTTCAATCTCTGGTTTTATGCAGCACCCCAACTCACCTTTCCCCTTAAGCAAGCATAAGTTGGTTTTCTAAATTTGAGACCCTGTTCTGTTTTGGAATGCAGTTCCTGTGTAGCCAAGTTTACATTCCGTGTATTAGTGATATCTTATGATGTTTCTTTTTCTGTGTGACTTATTTCAGTTAGAATCATCGTACCTGAATCCACTCATTATGCTGCTACGGGCCTGATGACATAGATTTCATTGCTGAGTGATACTGCATTGTACGTAAGTACCACAAGTTCTTTATCCATTTTTCACTTTCTGCGATGTTGAACTTGTACTGTAAACGAGGTTCTTGTAAACAGAGCCGTTCCAAACTTTGGGGTGGCTGTGTCTTTTTGATTTTAATTTCCCTAAGCTATAGGACCATAAGTGGAAGTGCCCTAGGCTCTGTTGCTTTGTTTTTTAGATGTTTCAGGAAACACCATACACTTCTCCCGAGTGGTTGTTGGCAATTTCCATCCCGCCCATCAGCATAACAAGGCTCCCAGTTCTCCATGGCCTGTCCTGCCTTTCTGGATTTTACACTTTTTTCAGATGGCCCTTTTGACCGGGGGGGAAGTGAGACTTCATTGTAGTGCAGATTTCCTTTGCAAGCTTGCTTGGTTGGCCAAAAAGTGCGTATGCGTTTTTTCCTGAATATATTCAGGAAAAAACGCATACGCCCTTTTTGGCCAAGTGCATCATTGTGGACGTTCTGCCTCTTTTCCTATGCTTTCAATGCAATTCCAGTCTACCTCCTGAAATCGGTTTCCTGCAATTCTGCCCCGCTTTCAAGTCCTCTTGGCAGCCTTACTTCAGTCTATTTTTGGACGATAGCTGTCATTTATAACTCTGCAGGTTTGTGAATTACAGTGCCCCTGAGCTCCTTTCTTCAACTCGCTTTCTTGTGACCTGGCCGCAACACCGCAGGATGGCTTCAGGCCCTAATCTGGTTCCGGCACGGCATGCTGAGCCTTTGGTTATTTCCTCTTCCTGGTGGGAAATGAGAGTTAAATTTGCCCGTCCAGACACCTCCAGCTAGTCTCTCATTGGTTGTCGCTATTCCTGTTCATCTTCCACAGAAATTGCAAACTGGGCCAAACAGGAGGTTAAAGGGACTGACTCTCCAAGTCGGGAGAGTGTTAGTAAAGCGTCTGGAATGTTGCACCTGAGTACCAGGGGAGGAAAACTGAGACATATTTGAACACGTCTCCCGTTCACATGGTTGATCATACTTGGGTTCCCCATGCATGTTTTAGCTGAAGGAAGAATACCTTAAACCTGTGTATTTGAAAGCCGTGGAATGGGTACCATGCAATATGACTTCAAAGGGTCTTCATTTGCTTACCGAGCCTCTCCAATCCTATCACTGCTGCGTTTATGCCCCTGTACACATGCTTGATTCTCTTTCGGAGACATAGCAATCCATAGGTTTTAACATACTTACTAGTCAGTTACATTCTTAGGCGTTTAATATGCGGTGTTGAGTCCATTTCGTTGAGCAAGGAGTAGCTCTTGTCTATTCCATATTTGGCTTAAGGAACTTTATCTGTGCTCATTTCAATCTCTGGTTTTATGCAGCACCCCAACTCACCTTTACCCTTAAGCAAGCATAAGTTGGTTTTCTAAATTTGAGACCCTGTTCTGTTTTGTAACTGAGTTCCTGTGTAGCCAAGTTTACATTCCGTGTATTACTGATATCTTATGATGTTTCTTTTTCTGTGTGACTTATTTCAGTTAGAATCATCATACCTGAATCCACTCATTGTGCTGCTAAGGGCCTGATGACACAGATTTCATTGCTGAGTGATATTGCTTTGTAAGTAAATACCACAACTTTTTTATCCATTTTTCACTTTCTGCGATGTTGAACTTGTACTGTAAACGAGGTTCTTGTAAACAGAGCCGTTCGAAACTTTGGGGTGGCTGTGTCTTTTTGATTTTAAATTCCCTAAGCTATAGGACCATAAGTGGAAGTGCCCTAGGCTCTGTTGCTTTGTTTTTTAGATGTTTCAGGAAACACCATACACTTCACCCGAGTGGTTGTTGGCAATTTACATCCCGCCCTTCAGCATAACAAGGCTCCCAGTTCTCCATGGCCTGTCCTGCCTTTCTGCATTTTACACTTTTTTCAGATGGCCCTTTTGACCGGGGGAAGTGAGACTTCATTGTAGTGCAGATTTCCTTTGCAAGCTTGCTTGGTTGGCCAAAAAGTGCGTATGCGTTTTTTCCTGAATATATTCAGGAAAAAACGCATACGCCCTTTTTGGCCAAGTGCATCATTGTGGACGTTCTGCCTCTTTTCCTATGCTTTCAATGCAATTCCAGTCTACCTCCTGAAATCGGTTTCCTGCAATTCTGCCCCGCTTTCAAGTCCTCTTGGCAGCCTTACTTCAGTCTATTTTTGGACGATAGCTGTCATTTATAACTCTGCAGGTTTGTGAATTACAGTGCCCCTGAGCTCCTTTCTTCAACTCGCTTTCTTTTGAGCTGGCCGCAACACCGCATGATGGCTTCAGGCCCTAATCTGGTTCCGGTACGGCACGCTGAGCCTTTGGTTATTTCCTCTTCCTGGTGGGAAATGAGAGTTAAATTTGCCCGTCCAGACACCTCCAGCTAGCCTCTCATTGGTTCTCGCTATTCCTGTTCATCTTCCGCAGAAATTGCAAACTGGGCCAAACAGGAGGTTAAAGGCGCTGACTCTCCAAGTGGGGAGAGTGTTAGTAAAGCGTCTGGAATGTTGCACCCGAGTACCAGGGGAGGAAAACTGAGACATATTTGAACACGTCTCCCGTTCACATGGTTGATCATACTCTGGGTTCCACATGCATGTTTTAGCTGAAGGAAGAATACCTTAAACCTGGAGAGTTGAGACCCGTGGAATGGGTACCATGCAATATGACTTCAAAGGGTCTTCATTTGCTCACCGAACCTCTCCAATCCTATCACTGCTGCGTTTATGCCCCTGTACACACGCTTGATTCTCTTTTGGAGACATAGCAATCCATAGGTTTTAAGATACTTACTAGTCAGGTACATTCTTAGGCGTTTAATATGGGGTGTTGAGTCCATTTCGTTGAGCAAGGAGTAGCTCTTGTCTATTCCATATTTGGCTTAAGGAACTTTATCTGTACTCATTTCAATCTCTGGTTTTATGCAGCACCCCAACTCACCTTTCCCCTTAAGCAAGCATAAGTTGGTTTTCTAAATTTGAGACCCTGTTCTGTTTTGGAATGCAGTTCCTGTGTAGCCAAGTTTACATTCCGTGTATTAGTGATATCTTATGATGTTTCTTTTTCTGTGTGACTTATTTCAGTTAGAATCATCGTACCTGAATCCACTCATTATGCTGCTACGGGCCTGATGACATAGATTTCATTGCTGAGTGATACTGCATTGTACGTAAGTACCACAAGTTCTTTATCCATTTTTCACTTTCTGCGATGTTGAACTTGTACTGTAAACGAGGTTCTTGTAAACAGAGCCGTTCCAAACTTTGGGGTGGCTGTGTCTTTTTGATTTTAATTTCCCTAAGCTATAGGACCATAAGTGGAAGTGCCCTAGGCTCTGTTGCTTTGTTTTTTAGATGTTTCAGGAAACACCATACACTTCTCCCGAGTGGTTGTTGGCAATTTCCATCCCGCCCATCAGCATAACAAGGCTCCCAGTTCTCCATGGCCTGTCCTGCCTTTCTGGATTTTACACTTTTTTCAGATGGCCCTTTTGACCGGGGGGGAAGTGAGACTTCATTGTAGTGCAGATTTCCTTTGCAAGCTTGCTTGGTTGGCCAAAAAGTGCGTATGCGTTTTTTCCTGAATATATTCAGGAAAAAACGCATACGCCCTTTTTGGCCAAGTGCATCATTGTGGACGTTCTGCCTCTTTTCCTATGCTTTCAATGCAATTCCAGTCTACCTCCTGAAATCGGTTTCCTGCAATTCTGCCCCGCTTTCAAGTCCTCTTGGCAGCCTTACTTCAGTCTATTTTTGGACGATAGCTGTCATTTATAACTCTGCAGGTTTGTGAATTACAGTGCCCCTGAGCTCCTTTCTTCAACTCGCTTTCTTTTGAGCTGGCCGCAACACCGCAGGATGGCTTCAGGCCCTAATCTGGTTCCGGCACGGCATGCTGAGCCTTTGGTTATTTCCTCTTCCTGGTGGGAAATGAGAGTTAAATTTGCCCGTCCAGACACCTCCAGCTAGTCTCTCATTGGTTGTCGCTATTCCTGTTCATCTTCCACAGAAATTGCAAACTGGGCCAAACAGGACGTTAAAGGGACTGACTCTCCAAGTCGGGAGAGTGTTAGTAAAGCGTCTGGAATGTTGCACCTGAGTACCAGGGGAGGAAAACTGAGACATATTTGAACACGTCTCCCGTTCACATGGTTGATCATACTTGGGTTCCACATGCATGTTTTAGCTGAAGGAAGAATACCTTAAACCTGTGTATTTGAAAGCCGTGGAATGGGTACCATGCAATATGACTTCAAAGGGTCTTCATTTGCTCACCGAACCTCTCCAATCCTATCACTGCTGCGTTTATGCCCCTGTACACATGCTTGATTCTCTTTCGGAGACATAGCAATCCATAGGTTTTAACATACTTACTAGTCAGGTACATTCTTAGGCGTTTAATATGCGGTGTTGAGTCCATTTCGTTGAGCAAGGAGTAGCTCTTGTCTATTCCATATTTGGCTTAAGGAACTTTATCTGTGCTCATTTCAATCTCTGGTTTTATGCAGCACCCCAACTCACCTTTACCCTTAAGCAAGCATAAGTTGGTTTTCTAAATTTGAGACCCTGTTCTGTTCTGTAACTGAGTTCCTGTGTAGCCAAGTTTACATTCTGTGTATTACTGATATCTTATGATGTTTCTTTTTCTGTGTGACTTATTTCAGTTAGAATCATCATACCTGAATCCACTCATTGTGCTGCTAAGGGCCTGATGACACAGATTTCATTGCTGAGTGATACTGCATTGTACGTAAGTACCACAAGTTCTTTATCCATTTTTCACTTTCTGTGATATTGAACTGGCACGGTAAACGAGGTTCTTGTAAATGGAGGCGTCCGAAACTTTGGGGTGGCTGTGTCTTTTTGATTTTAATTTCCCTAAGCTATAAGACCATAAGTGGAAGTGCCCTAGGCTCTGTTGCTTTGTTTTTTAGATGTTTCAGGAAACACCATACACTTCTCTTGAGTGTCTGTTGGCAATTTACATCCCGCCCATCAGCATAACAAGGCTCCCAGTTCTCAATGGCCTGTTGCCTTTCTGGATTTTACACTTTTTTCAGATGGCCCTTTTGATCGAGGGGAAGTGAGACTTCATTGTAGTGCAGATTTCCTTTGCAAGCCTACTTGGTAGGCCAAAAAGGGCGTATGCGTTTTTTCCTGAATATATTCAGGAAAAAACGCATACGCCCTTTTTGGCCAAGTGCATCATTGTGGACGTTCTGCCTCTTTTCCTATGCTTTCAATACAATTCCAGTCTACCTCCTGAAATCGGTTTCCTGCAATTCTGCCCCGCTTTCAAGTCCTCTTGGCAGCCTTACTTCAGTCTATTTTTGGACGATAGCTCTCATTTATAACTCTGCAGGTTTTTGAATTACAGTGCCCCTGAGCTCCTTTCTTCAACTCGCTTTCTTGTGACCTGGCCGCAACACCGCAGGATGGCTTCAGGCCCTAATCTGGTTCCGGCCCGGCATGCTGAGCCTTTGGTTAATTCCTCTTCCTGGTGGGAAATGAGAGTTAAATTTGCCCGTCCAGACACCTCCAGCTAGCCTCTCATTGGTTCTCGCTATTCCTGTTCATCTTCCGCAGAAATTGCAAACTGGGCCAAACAGGAGGTTAAAGGGACTGACTCTCCAAGTGGGGAGAGTGTTAGTAAAGCGTCTGGAATGTTGCACCAGAGTACCAGGGGAGGAAAACTGAGACATATTTGAACACGTCTCCCGATCACATGGTTGATCATACTCTAGGTTCCACATGCATGTTTTAGCTGAAGGAAGAATACCTTAAACCTGGGTAGGTGAAACCTGTGGAATGGGTACCATGCAATATGACTTCAAAGGGTCTTCATTTGCTCACCGAGCCTCTCCAATCCTATCACTGCTGCGTTTATGCCCCTGTACACATGCTTGATTCTCTTTCGGAGACATAGCAATCCATAGGTTTTAGGATACCTACTAGTCAGGTACATTCTTAGGCGTTTAATATGGGGTGTTGAGTCCATTTCATTGAGCAAGGAGTAGCTCTTGTCTATTCCATATTTGGCTTAAGGAACTTTATCTGTGCTCATTTCAATCTCTGGTTTTATGCAGCACCCCAACTCACCTTTACCCTTAAGCAAGCATAAGTTGGTTTTCTAAATTTGAGACCCTGTTCTGTTCTGTAATTCAGTTCCTGTGTAGCCAAGTTTACATTCTGTGTATTACTGATATCTTATGATGTTTCTTTTTCTGTGTGACTTATTTCAGTTAGAATCATCATACCTGAATCCACTCATTGTGCTGCTAAGGGCCTTGTGACACAGATTTCATTGCTGAGTGATATTGCTTTGTAAGTAAATACCACAACTTCTTTATCCATTTTTCACTTTCTGCGATGTTGAACTTGTACTGTAAACGAGGTTCTTGTAAACAGAGCCGATCCAACCTTTGGGGTGGCTGTGTCTTTTTGATTTTAATTTCCCTCAGCTATAGGACCATAAGTGGAAGTGCCCTAGGCTCTGTTGTTTTGTTTTTTAGATGTTTCAGGAAACACCATACACTTCTCCCGAGTGTCTTTTTGCAATTTACATCCCGCCCATCAGCATAACAAGGCTCCCAGTTCTCCATGGCCTGTCCTGCCTTTCTGGATTTTACACTTTTTTCAGATGGCCCTTTTGACCGGGGGGAAGTGAGACTTCATTGTAGTGCAGATTTCCATTGCAAGTTTGCTTGGTTGGCCAAAAAGGGCGTATGCGTTTTTTCCTGAATATATTCAGGAAAAAACGCATACGCCCTTTTTGGCCAAGTGCATCATTGTGGCCGTTCTGCCTCTTTTCCTGTGCTTTCAATGCAATTCCAGTCTACCTCCTGAAATCGGTTCCCTGCAATTCTGCCCCGCTTTCAAGTCCTCTTGGCAGCCTTACTTCAGTCTATTTTTGGACGATAGCTGTCATTTATAACTCTGCAGGTTTGTGAATTACAGTGCCCCTGAGCTCCTTTCTTCAACTCGCTTTCTTGTGACCTGGCTGCAACACCGCAGGATGGCTACAGGCCCTAATCTGGTTCCGGCACGGCACGCTGAGCCTTTGGTTATTTCCTCTTCCTGGTGGGAAATGAGAGTTAAATTTGCCCGTCCAGACACCTCTAGCTAGTCTCTCATTGGTTCTCGCTATTCCTGTTCATCTTCCGCAGGAATTGCAAACTGGGCCAAACAGGAGGTTAAAGGCGTTGACTCTCCAAGTGGGGAGAGTGTTAGTAAAGCGTCTGGAATGTTGCACCCGAGTACCAGGGGAGGAAAACTGAGACATATTTGAACACGTCTCCCGTTCACATGGTTGATCATACTTGGGTTCCACATGCATGTTTTAACTGAAGGAAGAATACCTTAAACCTGGAGAGTTAAGACCCGTGTAATGGGTACCATGCAATATGACTTCAATGGGTCTTCATTTGCTCACCGAACCTCTCCAATCCTATCACTGCTGCGTTTATGCCCCTGTACACATGCTTGATTCTGTTTCGGAGACATAGCAATCCATAGGTTTTAAGATACTTACTAGTCAGGTACATTCTTAGGCGTTTAATATGGGGTGTTGAGTCCATTTCGTTGAGCAAGGAGTAGCTCTTGTCTATTCCATATTTGGCTTAAGGAACTTTATCTGTGCTCATTTCAATCTCTGGTTTTATGCAGCACCCCAACTCACCTTTCCCCTTAAGCAAGCATAAGTTGGTTTTCTAAATTTGAGACCCTGTTCTGTTCTGCAATTCAGTTCCTGTGTAGCCAAGTTTACATTCCGTGTATTACTGATATCTTATGATGTTTCTTTTTCTGTGTGACTTATTTCAGTTAGAATCATCATACCTGAATCCACTCATTGTGCTGCTAAGGGCCTGATGACACAGATTTCATTGCTGAGTGATATTGCTTTGTAAGTGAATACCACAACTTCTTTATCCATTTTTCACTTTCTGTGATGTTGAACTTGTACTGTAAACGATGTTCTTGTAAACAGAGCCATTCCAAACTTTGGGGTGGCTGTGTCTTTTTGATTTTAATTTCCCTATGTTATAGGACCATAAGTGGAAGTGCCCTAGGTTCTGTTGCTTTGTTTTTTAGATGTTTCAGGAAACACCATACACTTCTTCCCAGTGTCTGTTGGCAATTTACATCCCGCCCATCAGCATAACAAGGCTCCCAGTTCTCCATGGCCTGTCCTGCCTTTCTGGATTTTACACTTTTTTCAGATGGCCCTTTTGACCGGGGGGAAGTGAGACTTCATTGTAGTGCAGATTTCCTTTGCAAGCTTGCTTGGTTGGCCAAAAAGGGCGTATGCGTTTTTTCCTGAATATATTCAGGAAAAAATGCATACGCCCTTTTTGGCCAAGTGCATCATTGTGGACGTTCTGCCTCTTTTCCTATGCTTTCAATGCAATTCCAGTCTACCTCCTGAAATCGGTTTCCTGCAATTCTGCCCCACCTTCAAGTCCTCTTGGCAGCCTTACTTCAGTCTATTTTTGGACGATAGCTGTCATTTATAACTCTGCAGGTTTGTGAATTACAGTGCCCCTGAGCTCCTTTCTTCAACTCGCTTTCTTTTGAGCTGGGCGCAACACCGCAGGATGGCTTCAGGCCCTAATCTGGTTCCGGTACAGCACACTGAGCCTTTGGTTATTTCCTCTTCCTGGTGGGAAATGAGAGTTAAATTTGCCCATCCAGACACCTCCAGCTAGCATCTCATTGGTTCTCGCTATTCCTGTTCATCTTCCGCAGAAATTGCAAACTGTGCCAAACAGGAGGTTAAAGGCGCTGACTCTCCAAGTGGGGAGAGTGTTAGTAAAGCGTCTGGAATGTTGCACCCGAGTACCAGGGGAGGAAAACTGAGACATATTTGAACACGTCTCCCGATCACATGGTTGATCATACTCTGGGTTCCACATGCATGTTTTAGCTGAAGGAAGAATACCTAAAACCTGGGTAGTTGAAACCCGTGGAATGGGTACAATGCAATATGACTTCAAAGGGTCTTCATTTGCTCACCGAACCTCTCCAATCCTATCACTGCTGCGTTTATGCCCCTGTACACATGCTTGATTCTCTTTCGGAGACATAGCAATCCATAGGTTTTAAGATACTTACTAGTCAGGTACATTCTTAGGCGTTTAATATGCGGTGTTGAGTCCATTTCATTGAGCAAGGAGTAGCTCTTTTGTATTCCATATTTGGGTTAAGGAACTTTATCTGTGCTCATTTCAATCTCTGGTTTTATGCAGCACCCCAACTCACCTTTCCCCTTAAGCAAGCATAAGTTGGTTTTCTAAATTTGAGACCCTGTTCTGTTCTGTAATTCAGTTCCTGTGTAGCCAAGTTTACATTCCGTGTATTACTGATATCTTATGATGTTTCTTTTTCTGTGTGACTTATTTCAGTTAGAATCATCATACCTGAATCCACTCATTGTGCTGCTAAGGGCCTGATGACATAGATTTCATTGCTGAGTGATATTGCTTTGTAAGTAAATACCACAACTTCTTTATCCATTTTTCACTTTCTGCGATGTTGAACTTGTACTGTAAACGAGGTTCTTGTAAACAGAGCCGTCCCAAACTTTGAGGTGGCTGTGTCTTTTTGATTTTAATTTCCCTAAGCTATAGGACCATAAGTGGCAGTGCCCTAGGCTCTGTTGCTTTGTTTTTTAGATGTTTCAGGAAACACCATACACTTCTCCTGAGTGTCTGTTGGTAATTTACATCCCGCCCATCAGCATAACAAGGCTCCCAGTTGTCCATAGCCTGTCCTGCCTTTCTGGATTTTACACTTTTTTCAGATGGCCCTTTTGACCGGTGGGAAGTGAGACTTCATTGTAGTGCAGATTTCCTTTGCAAGCTTGCTTGGTTGGCCAAAAAGGGCGTATGCGTTTTTTCCTGAATATATTCAGGAAAAAACGCATACACCCTTTTTGGCCAAGTGCATCATTGTGGACGTTCTGCCTCTTTTCCTATGCTTTCAATGCAACTCCAGTCTACCTCCTGAAATCGGTTTCCTGCAATTCTGCCCCGCTTTCAAGTTCTCTTGGCAGCCTTACTTCAGTCTATTTTTGGACAATAGCTGTCATTTATAACTCTGCAGGTTTGTGAATTACAGTGCCCCTGAGCTCCTTTCTTCAACTCGCTTTCTTGTGCCCTGGTCGCAACATCGCAGGATGGCTACAGGCCCTAATCTGGTTCCGGCCCGGCACGCTGAGCCTTTGGTTAATTCCTATTCCTGGTGGGAAATGAGAGTTAAATTTGCCCGTCCAGACACCTCCAGCTAGCCTCTCATTGGTTCTCGCTATTCCTGTTCATCTTCCGCAGAAATTGCAAACTGGGCCAAACAGGAGGTTAAAGGGACTGACTCTCCAAGTGGGGAGAGTGTTAGTAAAGCGTCTGGAATGTTGCACCCGAGTACCAGGGGAGGAAAACTGAGACATATTTGAACATGTCTCCCGATCACATGGTTGATCATACTCTAGGTTCCACATGCATGTTTTAGCTGAAGGAAGAATACCTTAAACCTGGGTAGTTGAAACCCGTGGAATGGGTACCATGTAATATGACTTCAAAGGGTCTTCATTTGCTCACCGAACCTCTCCAATCCTATCACTGCTGCGTTTATGCCCCTGTACACATGCTTGATTCTCTTTCGGAGACATAACAATCCATAGGTTTTAAGATACTTACAAGTCAGGTACATTCTTAGGCGTTTAATACGCGGTGTTGAGTCCATTTCGTTGAGCAAGGAGTAGCTCTTGTCTATTCCATATTTGGCTTAAGGAACTTTATCTGTGCTCATTTCAATCTCTGGTTTTATGCAGCACCCCAACTCACCTTTCCCCTTAAGCAAGCATAAGTTGTTTTTCTAAATTTGAGACACTGTTCTGTTCTGTAATTCAGTTCCTGTGTAGCCAACTTTACATTCCGTGTATTACTGATATCTTATGATGTTTCTTTTTCTGTGTGACTTATTTCAGTTAGAATCATCGTACCTGAATCCACTCATTATGCTGCTACGGGCCTGATGACATAGATTTCATTGCTGAGTGATACTGCATTGTACGTAAGTACCACAAGTTCTTTATCCATTTTTCACTTTCTGCGATGTTGAACTTGTACTGTAAACGAGGTTCTTGTAAACAGAGGCGTCCCAAACTTTGGGGTGGCTGTGTCTTTTTGATTTTAATTTCCCTAAGCTATAGGACCATAAGTGGCAGTGCCCTAGGCTCTGTTGCTTTGTTTTTTAGATGTTTCAGGAAACACCATACACTTCTCCCGAGTGTCTGTTGGCAATTTACATCCCGCCCATCAGCATAACAAGGCTCCCAGTTCTCCATGGCCTGTCCTGCCTTTCTGGATTTTACACTTTTTTCAGATGGCCCTTTTGACCAGGGGGAAGTGAGACTTCATTGTAGTGCAGATTTCCTTTGCAAGCTTGCTTGGTTGGCCAAAAAGGGCGTATGCGTTTTTTCCTGAATATATTCAGGAAAAAACGCATACGCCCTTTTTGGCCAAGTGCATCATTGTGGACGTTCTGCCTCTTTTCCTATGCTTTCAATGCAATTCCAGTCTACCTCCTGAAATCGGTTTCCTGCAATTCTGCCCCGCTTTCAAGTCCTCTTGGCAGCCTTACTTCAGTCTATTTTTGGACGATAGCTGTCATTTATAACTCTGCAGGTTTGTGAATTACAGTGCCCCTGAGCTCCTTTCTTCAACTCGCTTTCTTTTGAGCTGGCCGCAACACCGCAGGATGGCTTCAGGCCCTAATCTGGTTCCGGCACGGCACGCTGAGCCTTTGGTTAATTCCTCTTCCTGGTGGGAAATGAGAGTTAAATTTGCCCGTCCAGACACCTCCAGCTAGCCTCTCATTGGTTCTCGCTATTCCTGTTCATCTTCCGCAGAAATTGCAAACTGGGCCAAACAGGAGGTTAAAGGGACTGACTCTCCAAGTCGGGAGAGTGTTAGTAAAGCGTCTGGAATGTTGCACCCGAGTACCAGGGGAGGAAAACTGAGACATATTTGAACACGTCTCCCGTTCACATGGTTGATCATACTTGGGTTCCACATGCATGTTTTAGCTGAAGGAAGAATACCTAAAACCTGGGTAGTTGAAACCCGTGGAATGGGTACCATGCAATATGACTTCAAAGGGTCTTCATTTGCTCACCGAACCTCTCCAATCCTATCACTGCTGCGTTTATGCCCCTGTACACATGCTTGATTCTCTTTCGGAGACATAGCAATCCATAGGTTTTAAGATACTTACTAGTCAGGTACATTCTTAGGCGTTTAATATGGGGTGTTGAGTCCATTTCGTTGAGCAAGGAGTAGCTCTTGTCTATTCCATATTTGGCTTAAGGAACTTTATCTGTGCTCATTTCAATCTCTGGTTTTATGCAGCACCCCAACTCACCTTTACCCTTAAGCAAGAATAAGTTGGTTTTCTAAATTTGAGACCCTGTTCTGTTCTGTAATTCAGTTCCTGTGTAGCCAAGTTTACATTCCGTGTATTACTGATATCTTATGATGTTTCTTTTTCTGTGTGACTTATTTCAGTTAGAATCATCATACCTGAATCCACTCATTGTGCTGCTAAGGGCCTGATGACACAGATTTCATTGCTGAGTGATATTGCTTTGTAAGTAAATACCACAACTTCTTTATCCATTTTTCACTTTCTGCGATGTTGAACTTGTACTGTAAACGAGGTTCTTGTAAACAGAGGCGTCCCAAACTTTGGGGTGGCTGTGTCTTTTTGATTTTAAATTCCCTAAGCTATAGGACCATAAGTGGAACTGCCCTAGGCTCTGTTGCTTTGTTTTTTAGATGTTTCAGGAAACACCATACACTTCTCCCTAGTGGTTGTTGGCAATTTACATCCCGCCCTTCAGCATAACAAGGCTCCCAGTTCTCCATGGCCTGTCCTGCCTTTCTGGATTTTACACTTTTTTCAGATGGCCCTTTTGACCGGGGGGAAGTGAGACTTCATTGTAGTGCAGATTTCCTTTGCAAGCTTGCTTGGTTGGCCAAAAAGGGCGTATGCGTTTTTTCCTGAATATATTCAGGAAAAAACGCATACGCCCTTTTTGGCCAAGTGCATCATTGTGGACGTTCTGCCTCTTTTCCTATGCTTTCAATGCAATTCCAGTCTACCTCCTGAAATCGGTTTCCTGCAATTCTGCCCCACTTTCAACTCCTCTTGGCAGCCTTACTTCAGTATATTTTTGGACGATAGCTGTCATTTATTACTCTGCAGGTTTGTGAATTACAGTGCCCCTGAGCTCCTTTCTTCAACTCGCTTTCTTGTGAGCTGGCCGCAACACCGCAGGATGGCTTCAGGCCCTAATCTGGTTCCGGCACGGCACACTGAGCCTTTGGTTATTTCCTCTTCCTGGTGGGAAATCAGAGTTAAATTTGCCCGTCCAGACACCCCCAGCTAGCCTCTCATTGGTTCTCGCTATTCCTGTTCATCTTCCGCAGAAATTGCAAACTGGGCCAAACAGGAGGTTAAAGGCGCTGACTCCCCAAGTGGGGAGAGTGTTAGTAAAGCGTCTGGAATGTTGCACCCGAGTACCAGGGGAGGAAAACTGAGACATATTTGAACACGTCTCCCGTTCACATGGTTGATCATACTTGGGTTCCACATGCATGTTTTAGCTGAAGGAAGAATACCTAAAACCTGGGTAGTTGAAACCCGTGGAATGGGTACCATGCAATATGACTTCAAAGGGTCTTCATTTGCTCACCGAACCTCTCCAATCCTATCACTGCTGCGTTTATGCCCCTGAACACATGCTTGATTCTCTTTCGGAGACATAGCAATCCATAGGTTTTAAGATACTTACTAGTCAGGTACATTCTTAGGCGTTTAATATGCGGTGTTGAGTCCATTTCGTTGAGCAAGGAGTAGCTCTTGTCTATTCCATATTTGGCTTAAGGAACTTTATCTGTGCTCATTTCAATCTCTGGTTTTATGCAGCACCCCAACTCACCTTTCCCCTTAAGCAAGCATAAGTTGGTTTTCTAAATTTGAGACCCTGTTCTGTTTTGGAATTCAGTTCCTGTGTAGCCAAGTTTACATTCCGTGTATTAGTGATATCTTATGATGTTTCTTTTTCTGTGTGACTTATTTCAGTTAGAATCATCATACCTGAATCCACTCATTGTGCTGCTAAGGGCCTGATGACACAGATTTCATTGCTGAGTGATATTGCTTTGTAAGTAAATACCACAACTTCTTTATCCATTTTTCACTTTCTGCGATGTTGAACTTGTACTGTAAACGAGGTTCTTGTAAACAGAGGCGTCCCAAACTTTGGGGTGGCTGTGTCTTTTTGATTTTAATTTCCCTAAGCTATAGGACCATATGTGGAACTGCCCTAGGCTCTGTTGCTTTGTTTTTTAGATGTTTCAGGAAACACCATACACTTCTCCCTAGTGGTTGTTGGCAATTTACATCCCGCCCTTCAGCATAACAAGGCTCCCAGTTCTCCATGGCCTGTCCTGCCTTTCTGGATTTTACACTTTTTTCAGATGGCCCTTTTGACCGGGGGGAAGTGAGACTTCATTGTAGTGCAGATTTCCTTTGCAAGCTTGCTTGGTTGGCCAAAAAGGGCGTATGCGTTTTTTCCTGAATATATTCAGGAAAAAACGCATACGCCCTTTTTGGCCAAGTGCATCATTGTGGACGTTCTGCCTCTTTTCCTATGCTTTCAATGCAATTCCAGTCTACCTCCTGAAATCGGTTTCCTGCAATTCTGCCCCACTTTCAACTCCTCTTGGCAGCCTTACTTCAGTATATTTTTGGACGATAGCTGTCATTTATTACTCTGCAGGTTTGTGAATTACAGTGCCCCTGAGCTCCTTTCTTCAACTCGCTTTCTTGTGAGCTGGCCGCAACACCGCAGGATGGCTTCAGGCCCTAATCTGGTTCCGGCACGGCACACTGAGCCTTTGGTTATTTCCTCTTCCTGGTGGGAAATCAGAGTTAAATTTGCCCGTCCAGACACCCCCAGCTAGCCTCTCATTGGTTCTCACTATTCCTGTTCATCTTCCGCAGAAATTGCAAACTGGGCCAAACAGGAGGTTAAAGGCGCTGACTCCCCAAGTGGGGAGAGTGTTAGTAAAGCGTCTGGAATGTTGCACCCGAGTACCAGGGGAGGAAAACTGAGACATATTTGAACACGTCTCCCGTTCACATGGTTGATCATACTTGGGTTCCACATGCATGTTTTAGCTGAAGGAAGAATACCTAAAACCTGGGTAGTTGAAACCCGTGGAATGGGTACCATGCAATATGACTTCAAAGGGTCTTCATTTGCTCACCGAACCTCTCCAATCCTATCACTGCTGCATTTATGCCCCTGAACACATGCTTGATTCTCTTTCGGAGACATAGCAATCCATAGGTTTTAAGATACTTACTAGTCAGGTACATTCTTAGGCGTTTAATATGCGGTGTTGAGTCCATTTCGTTGAGCAAGGAGTAGCTCTTGTCTATTCCATATTTGGCTTAAGGAACTTTATCTGTGCTCATTTCAATCTCTGGTTTTATGCAGCACCCCAACTCACCTTTCCCCTTAAGCAAGCATAAGTTGGTTTTCTAAATTTGAGACCCTGTTCTGTTTTGGAATTCAGTTCCTGTGTAGCCAAGTTTACATTCCGTGTATTAGTGATATCTTATGATGTTTCTTTTTCTGTGTGACTTATTTCAGTTAGAATCATCATACCTGAATCCACTCATTGTGCTGCTAAGGGCCTGATGACACAGATTTCATTGCTGAGTGATATTGCTTTGTAAGTAAATACCACAACTTCTTTATCCATTTTTCACTTTCTGCGATGTTGAACTTGTACTGTAAACGAGGTTCTTGTAAACAGAGCCGTTCCAAACTTTGGGGTGGCTGTGTCTTTTGATTTTAATTTCCCTAAGCTATAGGACCATAAGTGGAACTGCCCTAGGCTCTGTTGCTTTGTTTTTTAGATGTTTCAGGAAACACCATACACTTCTCCCTAGTGGTTGTTGGCAATTTACATCCCGCCCATCAGCATAACAAGGCTCCCAGTTCTCCATGGCCTGTCCTGCCTTTCTGGATTTTACACTTTTTTCAGATGGCCCTTTTGACCGGGGGGAAGTGAGACTTCATTGTAGTGCAGATTTCCTTTGCAAGCTTGCTTGGTTGGCCAAAAAGGGCGTATGCGTTTTTTCCTGAATATATTCAGGAAAAAACGCATACGCCCTTTTTGGCCAAGTGCATCATTGTGGACGTTCTGCCTCTTTTCCTATGCTTTCAATGCAATTCCAGTCTACCTCCTGAAATCGGTTTCCTGTAATTCTGCCCCGCTTTCAAGTCCTCTTGGCAGCCTTACTTCAGTCTATTTTTGGACGATAGCTGTCATTTATAACTCTGCAGGTTTGTGAATTACAGTGCCCCTGAGCTCCTTTCTTCAACTCGCTTTCTTGTGAGCTGGCCGCAACACCGCAGGATGGCTTCAGGCCCTAATCTGGTTCCGGCACGGCACACTGAGCCTTTGGTTATTTCCTCTTCCTGGTGGGAAATGAGAGTTAAATTTGCCCGTCCAGACACCTCCAGCTAGCCTCTCATTGGTTCTCGCTATTCCTGTTCATCTTCCGCAGAAATTGCAAACTGGGCCAAACAGGAGGTTAAAGGGACTGACTCTCCAAGTGGGGAGAGTTTTAGTAAAGCGTCTGGAATGTTGCACCCGAGTACCAGGGGAGGAAAACTGAGACATATTTGAACACGTCTCCCGTTCACATGGTTGATCATACTTGGGTTCCACATGCATGTTTTAGCTGAAGGAAGAATACCTAAAACCTGGGTAGTTGAAACCCGTGGAATGGGTACCATGCAATATGACTTCAAAGGGTCTTCATTTGCTCACCGAACCTCTCCAATCCTATCACTGCTGCGTTTATGCCCCTGTACACATGCTTGATTCTCTTTCGGAGACATAGCAATCCATAGGTTTTAAGATACTTACTAGTCAGGTACATTCTTAGGCGTTTAATATGGGGTGTTGAGTCCATTTCGTTGAGCAAGGAGTAGCTCTTGTCTATTCCATATTTGGCTTAAGGAACTTTATCTGTGCTCATTTCAATCTCTGGTTTTATGCAGCACCCCAACTCACCTTTACCCTTAAGCAAGAATAAGTTGGTTTTCTAAATTTGAGACCCTGTTCTGTTCTGTAATTCAGTTCCTGTGTAGCCAAGTTTACATTCCGTGTATTACTGATATCTTATGATGTTTCTTTTTCTGTGTGACTTATTTCAGTTAGAATCATCATACCTGAATCCACTCATTGTGCTGCTAAGGGCCTGATGACACAGATTTCATTGCTGAGTGATATTGCTTTGTAAGTAAATACCACAACTTCTTTATCCATTTTTCACTTTCTGCGATGTTGAACTTGTACTGTAAACGAGGTTCTTGTAAACAGAGGCGTCCCAAACTTTGGGGTGGCTGTGTCTTTTTGATTTTAATTTCCCTAAGCTATAGGACCATAAGTGGAACTGCCCTAGGCTCTGTTGCTTTGTTTTTTAGATGTTTCAGGAAACACCATACACTTCTCCCTAGTGGTTGTTGGCAATTTACATCCCGCCCTTCAGCATAACAAGGCTCCCAGTTATCCATGGCCTGTCCTGCCTTTCTGGATTTTACACTTTTTTCAGATGGCCCTTTTGACCGGGGGGAAGTGAGACTTCATTGTAGTGCAGATTTCCTTTGCAAGCTTGCTTGGTTGGCCAAAAAGGGCGTATGCGTTTTTTCCTGAATATATTCAGGAAAAAACGCATACGCCCTTTTTGGCCAAGTGCATCATTGTGGACGTTCTGCCTCTTTTCCTATGCTTTCAATGCAATTCCAGTCTACCTCCTGAAATCGGTTTCCTGCAATTCTGCCCCACTTTCAACTCCTCTTGGCAGCCTTACTTCAGTATATTTTTGGACGATAGCTGTCATTTATTACTCTGCAGGTTTGTGAATTACAGTGCCCCTGAGCAGCTTTCTTCAACTCGCTTTCTTGTGAGCTGGCCGCAACACCGCAGGATGGATTCAGGCCCTAATCTGGTTCCGGCACGGCACACTGAGCCTTTGGTTATTTCCTCTTCCTGGTGGGAAATCAGAGTTAAATTTGCCCGTCCAGACACCCCCAGCTAGCCTCTCATTGGTTCTCACTATTCCTGTTCATCTTCCGCAGAAATTGCAAACTGGGCCAAACAGGAGGTTAAAGGCGCTGACTCCCCAAGTGGGGAGAGTGTTAGTAAAGCGTCTGGAATGTTGCACCCGAGTACCAGGGGAGGAAAACTGAGACATATTTGAACACGTCTCCCGTTCACATGGTTGATCATACTTGGGTTCCACATGCATGTTTTAGCTGAAGGAAGAATACCTAAAACCTGGGTAGTTGAAACCCGTGGAATGGGTACCATGCAATATGACTTCAAAGGGTCTTCATTTGCTCACCGAACCTCTCCAATCCTATCACTGCTGCGTTTATGCCCCTGAACACATGCTTGATTCTCTTTCAGAGACATAGCAATCCATAGGTTTTAAGATACTTACTAGTCAGGTACATTCTTAGGCGTTTAATATGCGGTGTTGAGTCCATTTCGTTGAGCAAGGAGTAGCTCTTGTCTATTCCATATTTGGCTTAAGGAACTTTATCTGTGCTCATTTCAATCTCTGGTTTTATGCAGCACCCCAACTCACCTTTCCCCTTAAGCAAGCATAAGTTGGTTTTCTAAATTTGAGACCCTGTTCTGTTCTGTAATTCAGTTCCTGTGTAGCCAAGTTTACATTCCGTGTATTACTGATATCTTATGATGTTTCTTTTTCTGTGTGACTTATTTCAGTTAGAATCATCATACCTGAATCCACTCATTGTGCTGCTAAGGGCCTGATGACACAGATTTCATTGCTGAGTGATATTGCTTTGTAAGTAAATACCACAACTTCTTTATCCATTTTTCACTTTCTGCGATGTTGAACTTGTACTGTAAACGAGGTTCTTGTAAACAGAGGCGTCCCAAACTTTGGGGTGGCTGTGTCTTTTTGATTTTAATTTCCCTAAGCTATAGGACCATAAGTGGAACTGCCCTAGGCTCTGTTGCTTTGTTTTTTAGATGTTTCAGGAAACACCATACACTTCTCCCTAGTGGTTGTTGGCAATTTACATCCCGCCCTTCAGCATAACAAGGCTCCCAGTTATCCATGGCCTGTCCTGCCTTTCTGGATTTTACACTTTTTTCAGATGGCCCTTTTGACCGGGGGGAAGTGAGACTTCATTGTAGTGCAGATTTCCTTTGCAAGCTTGCTTGGTTGGCCAAAAAGGGCGTATGCGTTTTTTCCTGAATATATTCAGGAAAAAACGCATACGCCCTTTTTGGCCAAGTGCATCATTGTGGACGTTCTGCCTCTTTTCCTATGCTTTCAATGCAATTCCAGTCTACCTCCTGAAATCGGTTTCCTGCAATTCTGCCCCACTTTCAACTCCTCTTGGCAGCCTTACTTCAGTATATTTTTGGACGATAGCTGTCATTTATTACTCTGCAGGTTTGTGAATTACAGTGCCCCTGAGCAGCTTTCTTCAACTCGCTTTCTTGTGAGCTGGCCGCAACACCGCAGGATGGATTCAGGCCCTAATCTGGTTCCGGCACGGCACACTGAGCCTTTGGTTATTTCCTCTTCCTGGTGGGAAATCAGAGTTAAATTTGCCCGTCCAGACACCCCCAGCTAGCCTCTCATTGGTTCTCACTATTCCTGTTCATCTTCCGCAGAAATTGCAAACTGGGCCAAACAGGAGGTTAAAGGCGCTGACTCCCCAAGTGGGGAGAGTGTTAGTAAAGCGTCTGGAATGTTGCACCCGAGTACCAGGGGAGGAAAACTGAGACATATTTGAACACGTCTCCCGTTCACATGGTTGATCATACTTGGGTTCCACATGCATGTTTTAGCTGAAGGAAGAATACCTAAAACCTGGGTAGTTGAAACCCGTGGAATGGGTACCATGCAATATGACTTCAAAGGGTCTTCATTTGCTCACCGAACCTCTCCAATCCTATCACTGCTGCGTTTATGCCCCTGAACACATGCTTGATTCTCTTTCGGAGACATAGCAATCCATAGGTTTTAAGATACTTACTAGTCAGGTACATTCTTAGGCGTTTAATATGCGGTGTTGAGTCCATTTCGTTGAGCAAGGAGTAGCTCTTGTCTATTCCATATTTGGCTTAAGGAACTTTATCTGTGCTCATTTCAATCTCTGGTTTTATGCAGCACCCCAACTCACCTTTCCCCTTAAGCAAGCATAAGTTGGTTTTCTAAATTTGAGACCCTGTTCTGTTTTGGAATTCAGTTCCTGTGTAGCCAAGTTTACATTCCGTGTATTAGTGATATCTTATGATGTTTCTTTTTCTGTGTGACTTATTTCAGTTAGAATCATCATACCTGAATCCACTCATTGTGCTGCTAAGGGCCTGATGACACAGATTTCATTGCTGAGTGATATTGCTTTGTAAGTAAATACCACAACTTCTTTATCCATTTTTCACTTTCTGCGATGTTGAACTTGTACTGTAAACGAGGTTCTTGTAAACAGAGCCGTTCCAAACTTTGGGGTGGCTGTGTCTTTTTGATTTTAATTTCCCTAAGATATAGGACCATAAGTGGAAGTGCCCTAGGCTCTGTTGCTTTGTTTTTTAGATGTTTCAGGAAACACCATACACTTCTCCCGAGTGGTTGTTGGCAATTTACATCCCGCCCATCAGCATAACAAGGCTCCCAGTTCTCCATGGCCTGTCCTGCCTTTCTGGATTTTACACTTTTTTCAGATGGCCCTTTTGACCGGGGGGAAGTGAGACTTCATTGTAGTGCAGATTTCCTTTGCAAGCTTGCTTGGTTGGCCAAAAAGGGCGTATGCGTTTTTTCCTGAATATATTCAGGAAAAAACGCATACGCCCTTTTTGGCCAAGTGCATCATTGTGGACGTTCTGCCTCTTTTCCTATGCTTTCAATGCAATTCCAGTCTACCTCCTGAAATCGGTTTCCTGCAATTCTGCCCCACTTTCAACTCCTCTTGGCAGCCTTACTTCAGTATATTTTTGGACGATAGCTGTCATTTATTACTCTGCAGGTTTGTGAATTACAGTGCCCCTGAGCACCTTTCTTCAACTCGCTTTCTTGTGAGCTGGCCGCAACACCGCAGGATGGCTTCAGGCCCTAATCTGGTTCCGGCACGGCACACTGAGCCTTTGGTTATTTCCTCTTCCTGGTGGGAAATCAGAGTTAAATTTGCCCGTCCAGACACCCCCAGCTAGCCTCTCATTGGTTCTCACTATTCCTGTTCATCTTCCGCAGAAATTGCAAACTGGGCCAAACAGGAGGTTAAAGGCGCTGACTCCCCAAGTGGGGAGAGTGTTAGTAAAGCGTCTGGAATGTTGCACCCGAGTACCAGGGGAGGAAAACTGAGACATATTTGAACACGTCTCCCGTTCACATGGTTGATCATACTTGGGTTCCACATGCATGTTTTAGCTGAAGGAAGAATACCTAAAACCTGGGTAGTTGAAACCCGTGGAATGGGTACCATGCAATATGACTTCAAAGGGTCTTCATTTGCTCACCGAACCTCTCCAATCCTATCACTGCTGCGTTTATGCCCCTGAACACATGCTTGATTCTCTTTCGGAGACATAGCAATCCATAGGTTTTAAGATACTTACTAGTCAGGTACATTCTTAGGCGTTTAATATGCGGTGTTGAGTCCATTTCGTTGAGCAAGGAGTAGCTCTTGTCTATTCCATATTTGGCTTAAGGAACTTTATCTGTGCTCATTTCAATCTCTGGTTTTATGCAGCACCCCAACTCACCTTTACCCTTAAGCAAGAATAAGTTGGTTTTCTAAATTTGAGACCCTGTTCTGTTCTGTAATTCAGTTCCTGTGTAGCCAAGTTTACATTCCGTGTATTACTGATATCTTATGATGTTTCTTTTTCTGTGTGACTTATTTCAGTTAGAATCATCATACCTGAATCCACTCATTGTGCTGCTAAGGGCCTGATGACACAGATTTCATTGCTGAGTGATATTGCTTTGTAAGTAAATACCACAACTTCTTTATCCATTTTTCACTTTCTGCGATGTTGAACTTGTACTGTAAACGAGGTTCTTGTAAACAGAGGCGTCCCAAACTTTGGGGTGGCTGTGTCTTTTTGATTTTAATTTCCCTAAGCTATAGGACCATAAGTGGAACTGCCCTAGGCTCTGTTGCTTTGTTTTTTAGATGTTTCAGGAAACACCATACACTTCTCCCTAGTGGTTGTTGGCAATTTACATCCCGCCCTTCAGCATAACAAGGCTCCCAGTTATCCATGGCCTGTCCTGCCTTTCTGGATTTTACACTTTTTTCAGATGGCCCTTTTGACCGGGGGGAAGTGAGACTTCATTGTAGTGCAGATTTCCTTTGCAAGCTTGCTTGGTTGGCCAAAAAGGGCGTATGCGTTTTTTCCTGAATATATTCAGGAAAAAACGCATACGCCCTTTTTGGCCAAGTGCATCATTGTGGACGTTCTGCCTCTTTTCCTATGCTTTCAATGCAATTCCAGTCTACCTCCTGAAATCGGTATCCTGCAATTCTGCCCCACTTTCAACTCCTCTTGGCAGCCTTACTTCAGTATATTTTTGGACGATAGCTGTCATTTATTACTCTGCAGGTTTGTGAATTACAGTGCCCCTGAGCACCTTTCTTCAACTCGCTTTCTTGTGAGCTGGCCGCAACAGCGCAGGATGGCTTCAGGCCCTAATCTGGTTCCGGCACGGCACACTGAGCCTTTGGTTATTTCCTCTTCCTGGTGGGAAATCAGAGTTAAATTTGCCCGTCCAGACACCCCCAGCTAGCCTCTCATTGGTTCTCACTATTCCTGTTCATCTTCTGCAGAAATTGCAAACTGGGCCAAACAGGAGGTTAAAGGCGCTGACTCCCCAAGTGGGGAGAGTGTTAGTAAAGCGTCTGGAATGTTGCACCCGAGTACCAGGGGAGGAAAACTGAGACATATTTGAACACGTCTCCCGTTCACATGGTTGATCATACTTGGGTTCCACATGCATGTTTTAGCTGAAGGAAGAATACCTAAAACCTGGGTAGTTGAAACCCGTGGAATGGGTACCATGCAATATGACTTCAAAGGGTCTTCATTTGCTCACCGAACCTCTCCAATCCTATCACTGCTGCGTTTATGCCCCTGAACACATGCTTGATTCTCTTTCGGAGACATAGCAATCCATAGGTTTTAAGATACTTACTAGTCAGGTACATTCTTAGGCGTTTAATATGCGGTGTTGAGTCCATTTCGTTGAGCAAGGAGTAGCTCTTGTCTATTCCATATTTGGCTTAAGGAACTTTATCTGTGCTCATTTCAATCTCTGGTTTTATGCAGCACCCCAACTCACCTTTCCCCTTAAGCAAGCATAAGTTGGTTTTCTAAATTTGAGACCCTGTTCTGTTTTGGAATTCAGTTCCTGTGTAGCCAAGTTTACATTCCGTGTATTAGTGATATCTTATGATGTTTCTTTTTCTGTGTGACTTATTTCAGTTAGAATCATCATACCTGAATCCACTCATTGTGCTGCTAAGGGCCTGATGACACAGATTTCATTGCTGAGTGATATTGCTTTGTAAGTAAATACCACAACTTCTTTATCCATTTTTCACTTTCTGCGATGTTGAACTTGTACTGTAAACGAGGTTCTTGTAAACAGAGCCATTCCAAACTTTGGGGTGGCTGTGTCTTTTTGATTTTAATTTCCCTAAGATATAGGACCATAAGTGGAAGTGCCCTAGGCTCTGTTGCTTTGTTTTTTAGATGTTTCAGGAAACACCATACACTTCTCCCGAGTGGTTGTTGGCAATTTACATCCCGCCCATCAGCATAACAAGGCTCCCAGTTCTCCATGGCCTGTCCTGCCTTTCTGGATTTTACACTTTTTTCAGATGGCCCTTTTGACCGGGGGGAAGTGAGACTTCATTGTAGTGCAGATTTCCTTTGCAAGCTTGCTTGGTTGGCCAAAAAGGGCGTATGCGTTTTTTCCTGAATATATTCAGGAAAAAACGCATACGCCCTTTTTGGCCAAGTGCATCATTGTGGACGTTCTGCCTCTTTTCCTATGCTTTCAATGCAATTCCAGTCTACCTCCTGAAATCGGTTTCCTGCAATTCTGCCCCACTTTCAACTCCTCTTGGCAGCCTTACTTCAGTATATTTTTGGACGATAGCTGTCATTTATTACTCTGCAGGTTTGTGAATTACAGTGCCCCTGAGCACCTTTCTTCAACTCGCTTTCTTGTGAGCTGGCCGCAACACCGCAGGATGGCTTCAGGCCCTAATCTGGTTCCGGCACGGCACACTGAGCCTTTGGTTATTTCCTCTTCCTGGTGGGAAATCAGAGTTAAATTTGCCCGTCCAGACACCCCCAGCTAGCCTCTCATTGGTTCTCACTATTCCTGTTCATCTTCCGCAGAAATTGCAAACTGGGCCAAACAGGAGGTTAAAGGCGCTGACTCCCCAAGTGGGGAGAGTGTTAGTAAAGCGTCTGGAATGTTGCACCCGAGTACCAGGGGAGGAAAACTGAGACATATTTGAACACGTCTCCCGTTCACATGGTTGATCATACTTGGGTTCCACATGCATGTTTTAGCTGAAGGAAGAATACCTAAAACCTGGGTAGTTGAAACCCGTGGAATGGGTACCATGCAATATGACTTCAAAGGGTCTTCATTTGCTCACCGAACCTCTCCAATCCTATCACTGCTGCGTTTATGCCCCTGAACACATGCTTGATTCTCTTTCGGAGACATAGCAATCCATAGGTTTTAAGATACTTACTAGTCAGGTACATTCTTAGGCGTTTAATATGCGGTGTTGAGTCCATTTCGTTGAGCAAGGAGTAGCTCTTGTCTATTCCATATTTGGCTTAAGGAACTTTATCTGTGCTCATTTCAATCTCTGGTTTTATGCAGCACCCCAACTCACCTTTCCCCTTAAGCAAGCATAAGTTGGTTTTCTAAATTTGAGACCCTGTTCTGTTTTGGAATTCAGTTCCTGTGTAGCCAAGTTTACATTCCGTGTATTAGTGATATCTTATGATGTTTCTTTTTCTGTGTGACTTATTTCAGTTAGAATCATCATACCTGAATCCACTCATTGTGCTGCTAAGGGCCTGATGACACAGATTTCATTGCTGAGTGATATTGCTTTGTAAGTAAATACCACAACTTCTTTATCCATTTTTCACTTTCTGCGATGTTGAACTTGTACTGTAAACGAGGTTCTTGTAAACAGAGCCGTTCCAAACTTTGGGGTGGCTGTGTCTTTTTGATTTTAATTTCCCTAAGATATAGGACCATAAGTGGAAGTGCCCTAGGCTCTGTTGCTTTGTTTTTTAGATGTTTCAGGAAACACCATACACTTCTCCCGAGTGGTTGTTGGCAATTTACATCCCGCCCATCAGCATAACAAGGCTCCCAGTTCTCCATGGCCTGTCCTGCCTTTCTGGATTTTACACTTTTTTCAGATGGCCCTTTTGACCGGGGGGAAGTGAGACTTCATTGTAGTGCAGATTTCCTTTGCAAGCTTGCTTGGTTGGCCAAAAAGGGCGTATGCGTTTTTTCCTGAATATATTCAGGAAAAAACGCATACGCCCTTTTTGGCCAAGTGCATCATTGTGGACGTTCTGCCTCTTTTCCTATGCTTTCAATGCAATTCCAGTCTACCTCCTGAAATCGATTTCCTGCAATTCTGCCCCGCTTTCAAGTCCTCTTGGCAGCCTTACTTCAGTCTATTTTTGGACGATAGCTGTCATTTATAACTCTGCAGGTTTGTGAATTACAGTGCCCCTGAGCTCCTTTCTTCAACTCGCTTTCTTGTGAGCTGGCCGCAACACCGCAGGATGGCTTCAGGCCCTAATCTGGTTCCGGCACGGCACACTGAGCCTTTGGTTATTTCCTCTTCCTGGTGGGAAATGAGAGTTAAATTTGCCCGTCCAGACACCTCCAGCTAGCCTCTCATTGGTTCTCGCTATTCCTGTTCATCTTCCGCAGAAATTGCAAACTGGGCCAAACAGGAGGTTAAAGGGACTGACTCTCCAAGTGGGGAGAGTGTTAGTAAAGCGTCTGGAATGTTGCACCCGAGTACCAGGGGAGGAAAACTGAGACATATTTGAACACGTCTCCCGTTCACATGGTTGATCATACTTGGGTTCCACATGCATGTTTTAGCTGAAGGAAGAATACCTAAAACCTGGGTAGTTGAAACCCGTGGAATGGGTACCATGCAATATGACTTCAAAGGGTCTTCATTTGCTCACCGAACCTCTCCAATCCTATCACTGCTGCGTTTATGCCCCTGAACACATGCTTGATTCTCTTTCGGAGACATAGCAATCCATAGGTTTTAAGATACTTACTAGTCAGGTACATTCTTAGGCGTTTAATATGCGGTGTTGAGTCCATTTCGTTGAGCAAGGAGTAGCTCTTGTCTATTCCATATTTGGCTTAAGGAACTTTATCTGTGCTCATTTCAATCTCTGGTTTTATGCAGCACCCCAACTCACCTTTCCCCTTAAGCAAGCATAAGTTGGTTTTCTAAATTTGAGACCCTGTTCTGTTTTGGAATTCAGTTCCTGTGTAGCCAAGTTTACATTCCGTGTATTAGTGATATCTTATGATGTTTCTTTTTCTGTGTGACTTATTTCAGTTAGAATCATCATACCTGAATCCACTCATTGTGCTGCTAAGGGCCTGATGACACAGATTTCATTGCTGAGTGATATTGCTTTGTAAGTAAATACCACAACTTCTTTATCCATTTTTCACTTTCTGCGATGTTGAACTTGTACTGTAAACGAGGTTCTTGTAAACAGAGCCGTTCCAAACTTTGGGGTGGCTGTGTCTTTTGATTTTAATTTCCCTAAGCTATAGGACCATAAGTGGAAGTGCCCTAGGTTCTGTTGCTTTGTTTTTTAGATGTTTCAGGAAACACCATACACTTCTCCCTAGTGGTTGTTGGCAATTTACATCCCGCCCATCAGCATAACAAGGCTCCCAGTTCTCCATGGCCTGTCCTGCCTTTCTGGATTTTACACTTTTTTCAGATGGCCCTTTTGACCAGGGGGAAGTGAGACTTCATTGTAGTGCAGATTTCCTTTGCAAGCTTGCTTGGTTGGCCAAAAAGGGCGTATGCGTTTTTTCCTGAATATATTCAGGAAAAAACGCATACGCCCTTTTTGGCCAAGTGCATCATTGTGGACGTTCTGCCTCTTTTCCTATGCTTTCAATGCAATTCCAGTCTACCTCCTGAAATCGGTTTCCTGCAATTCTGCCCCGCTTTCAACTCCTCTTGGCAGCCTTACTTCAGTATATTTTTGGACGATAGCTGTCATTTATTACTCTGCAGGTTTGTGAATTACAGTGCCCCTGAGCTCCTTTCTTCAACTCGCTTTCTTGTGAGCTGGCCGCAACACCGCAGGATGGCTTCAGGCCCTAATCTGGTTACGGCACGGCACACTGAGCCTTTGGTTATTTCCTCTTCCTGGTGGGAAATCAGAGTTAAATTTGCCCGTCCAGACACCCCCAGCTAGCCTCTCATTGGTTCTCGCTATTCCTGTTCATCTTCCGCAGAAATTGCAAACTGGGCCAAACAGGAGGTTAAAGGCGCTGACTCCCCAAGTGGGGAGAGTGTTAGTAAAGCGTCTGGAATGTTGCACCCGAGTACCAGGGGAGGAAAACTGAGACATATTTGAACACGTCTCCCGTTCACATGGTTGATCATACTTGGGTTCCACATGCATGTTTTAGCTGAAGGAAGAATACCTAAAACCTGGGTAGTTGAAACCCGTGGAATGGGTACCATGCAATATGACTTCAAAGGGTCTTCATTTGCTCACCGAACCTCTCCAATCCTATCACTGCTGCGTTTATGCCCCTGAACACATGCTTGATTCTCTTTCGGAGACATAGCAATCCATAGGTTTTAAGATACTTACTAGTCAGGTACATTCTTAGGCGTTTAATATGCGGTGTTGAGTCCATTTCGTTGAGCAAGGAGTAGCTCTTGTCTATTCCATATTTGGCTTAAGGAACTTTATCTGTGCTCATTTCAATCTCTGGTTTTATGCAGCACCCCAACTCACCTTTCCCCTTAAGCAAGCATAAGTTGGTTTTCTAAATTTGAGACCCTGTTCTGTTTTGGAATTCAGTTCCTGTGTAGCCAAGTTTACATTCCGTGTATTAGTGATATCTTATGATGTTTCTTTTTCTGTGTGACTTATTTCAGTTAGAATCATCATACCTGAATCCACTCATTGTGCTGCTAAGGGCCTGATGACACAGATTTCATTGCTGAGTGATATTGCTTTGTAAGTAAATACCACAACTTCTTTATCCATTTTTCACTTTCTGCGATGTTGAACTTGTACTGTAAACGAGGTTCTTGTAAACAGAGGCGTCCCAAACTTTGGGGTGGCTGTGTCTTTTTGATTTTAATTTCCCTAAGCTATAGGACCATATGTGGAACTGCCCTAGGCTCTGTTGCTTTGTTTTTTAGATGTTTCAGGAAACACCATACACTTCTCCCTAGTGGTTGTTGGCAATTTACATCCCGCCCTTCAGCATAACAAGGCTCCCAGTTCTCCATGGCCTGTCCTGCCTTTCTGGATTTTACACTTTTTTCAGATGGCCCTTTTGACCGGGGGGAAGTGAGACTTCATTGTAGTGCAGATTTCCTTTGCAAGCTTGCTTGGTTGGCCAAAAAGGGCGTATGCGTTTTTTCCTGAATATATTCAGGAAAAAACGCATACGCCCTTTTTGGCCAAGTGCATCATTGTGGACGTTCTGCCTCTTTTCCTATGCTTTCAATGCAATTCCAGTCTACCTCCTGAAATCGGTTTCCTGCAATTCTGCCCCACTTTCAACTCCTCTTGGCAGCCTTACTTCAGTATATTTTTGGACGATAGCTGTCATTTATTACTCTGCAGGTTTGTGAATTACAGTGCCCCTGAGCTCCTTTCTTCAACTCGCTTTCTTGTGAGCTGGCCGCAACACCGCAGGATGGCTTCAGGCCCTAATCTGGTTCCGGCACGGCACACTGAGCCTTTGGTTATTTCCTCTTCCTGGTGGGAAATCAGAGTTAAATTTGCCCGTCCAGACACCCCCAGCTAGCCTCTCATTGGTTCTCACTATTCCTGTTCATCTTCCGCAGAAATTGCAAACTGGGCCAAACAGGAGGTTAAAGGCGCTGACTCCCCAAGTGGGGAGAGTGTTAGTAAAGCGTCTGGAATGTTGCACCCGAGTACCAGGGGAGGAAAACTGAGACATATTTGAACACGTCTCCCGTTCACATGGTTGATCATACTTGGGTTCCACATGCATGTTTTAGCTGAAGGAAGAATACCTAAAACCTGGGTAGTTGAAACCCGTGGAATGGGTACCATGCAATATGACTTCAAAGGGTCTTCATTTGCTCACCGAACCTCTCCAATCCTATCACTGCTGCGTTTATGCCCCTGAACACATGCTTGATTCTCTTTCGGAGACATAGCAATCCATAGGTTTTAAGATACTTACTAGTCAGGTACATTCTTAGGCGTTTAATATGCGGTGTTGAGTCCATTTCGTTGAGCAAGGAGTAGCTCTTGTCTATTCCATATTTGGCTTAAGGAACTTTATCTGTGCTCATTTCAATCTCTGGTTTTATGCAGCACCCCAACTCACCTTTCCCCTTAAGCAAGCATAAGTTGGTTTTCTAAATTTGAGACCCTGTTCTGTTTTGGAATTCAGTTCCTGTGTAGCCAAGTTTACATTCCGTGTATTAGTGATATCTTATGATGTTTCTTTTTCTGTGTGACTTATTTCAGTTAGAATCATCATACCTGAATCCACTCATTGTGCTGCTAAGGGCCTGATGACACAGATTTCATTGCTGAGTGATATTGCTTTGTAAGTAAATACCACAACTTCTTTATCCATTTTTCACTTTCTGCGATGTTGAACTTGTACTGTAAACGAGGTTCTTGTAAACAGAGCCGTTCCAAACTTTGGGGTGGCTGTGTCTTTTGATTTTAATTTCCCTAAGCTATAGGACCATAAGTGGAACTGCCCTAGGCTCTGTTGCTTTGTTTTTTAGATGTTTCAGGAAACACCATACACTTCTCCCTAGTGGTTGTTGGCAATTTACATCCCGCCCATCAGCATAACAAGGCTCCCAGTTCTCCATGGCCTGTCCTGCCTTTCTGGATTTTACACTTTTTTCAGATGGCCCTTTTGACCGGGGGGAAGTGAGACTTCATTGTAGTGCAGATTTCCTTTGCAAGCTTGCTTGGTTGGCCAAAAAGGGCGTATGCGTTTTTTCCTGAATATATTCAGGAAAAAACGCATACGCCCTTTTTGGCCAAGTGCATCATTGTGGACGTTCTGCCTCTTTTCCTATGCTTTCAATGCAATTCCAGTCTACCTCCTGAAATCGGTTTCCTGTAATTCTGCCCCGCTTTCAAGTCCTCTTGGCAGCCTTACTTCAGTCTATTTTTGGACGATAGCTGTCATTTATAACTCTGCAGGTTTGTGAATTACAGTGCCCCTGAGCTCCTTTCTTCAACTCGCTTTCTTGTGAGCTGGCCGCAACACCGCAGGATGGCTTCAGGCCCTAATCTGGTTCCGGCACGGCACACTGAGCCTTTGGTTATTTCCTCTTCCTGGTGGGAAATGAGAGTTAAATTTGCCCGTCCAGACACCTCCAGCTAGCCTCTCATTGGTTCTCGCTATTCCTGTTCATCTTCCGCAGAAATTGCAAACTGGGCCAAACAGGAGGTTAAAGGGACTGACTCTCCAAGTGGGGAGAGTGTTAGTAAAGCGTCTGGAATGTTGCACCCGAGTACCAGGGGAGGAAAACTGAGACATATTTGAACACGTCTCCCGTTCACATGGTTGATCATACTTGGGTTCCACATGCATGTTTTAGCTGAAGGAAGAATACCTAAAACCTGGGTAGTTGAAACCCGTGGAATGGGTACCATGCAATATGACTTCAAAGGGTCTTCATTTGCTCACCGAACCTCTCCAATCCTATCACTGCTGCGTTTATGCCCCTGTACACATGCTTGATTCTCTTTCGGAGACATAGCAATCCATAGGTTTTAAGATACTTACTAGTCAGGTACATTCTTAGGCGTTTAATATGGGGTGTTGAGTCCATTTCGTTGAGCAAGGAGTAGCTCTTGTCTATTCCATATTTGGCTTAAGGAACTTTATCTGTGCTCATTTCAATCTCTGGTTTTATGCAGCACCCCAACTCACCTTTACCCTTAAGCAAGAATAAGTTGGTTTTCTAAATTTGAGACCCTGTTCTGTTCTGTAATTCAGTTCCTGTGTAGCCAAGTTTACATTCCGTGTATTACTGATATCTTATGATGTTTCTTTTTCTGTGTGACTTATTTCAGTTAGAATCATCATACCTGAATCCACTCATTGTGCTGCTAAGGGCCTGATGACACAGATTTCATTGCTGAGTGATATTGCTTTGTAAGTAAATACCACAACTTCTTTATCCATTTTTCACTTTCTGCGATGTTGAACTTGTACTGTAAACGAGGTTCTTGTAAACAGAGGCGTCCCAAACTTTGGGGTGGCTGTGTCTTTTTGATTTTAATTTCCCTAAGCTATAGGACCATAAGTGGAACTGCCCTAGGCTCTGTTGCTTTGTTTTTTAGATGTTTCAGGAAACACCATACACTTCTCCCTAGTGGTTGTTGGCAATTTACATCCCGCCCTTCAGCATAACAAGGCTCCCAGTTATCCATGGCCTGTCCTGCCTTTCTGGATTTTACACTTTTTTCAGATGGCCCTTTTGACCGGGGGGAAGTGAGACTTCATTGTAGTGCAGATTTCCTTTGCAAGCTTGCTTGGTTGGCCAAAAAGGGCGTATGCGTTTTTTCCTGAATATATTCAGGAAAAAACGCATACGCCCTTTTTGGCCAAGTGCATCATTGTGGACGTTCTGCCTCTTTTCCTATGCTTTCAATGCAATTCCAGTCTACCTCCTGAAATCGGTTTCCTGCAATTCTGCCCCACTTTCAACTCCTCTTGGCAGCCTTACTTCAGTATATTTTTGGACGATAGCTGTCATTTATTACTCTGCAGGTTTGTGAATTACAGTGCCCCTGAGCACCTTTCTTCAACTCGCTTTCTTGTGAGCTGGCCGCAACACCGCAGGATGGCTTCAGGCCCTAATCTGGTTCCGGCACGGCACACTGAGCCTTTGGTTATTTCCTCTTCCTGGTGGGAAATCAGAGTTAAATTTGCCCGTCCAGACACCCCCAGCTAGCCTCTCATTGGTTCTCACTATTCCTGTTCATCTTCCGCAGAAATTGCAAACTGGGCCAAACAGGAGGTTAAAGGCGCTGACTCCCCAAGTGGGGAGAGTGTTAGTAAAGCGTCTGGAATGTTGCACCCGAGTACCAGGGGAGGAAAACTGAGACATATTTGAACACGTCTCCCGTTCACATGGTTGATCATACTTGGGTTCCACATGCATGTTTTAGCTGAAGGAAGAATACCTAAAACCTGGGTAGTTGAAACCCGTGGAATGGGTACCATGCAATATGACTTCAAAGGGTCTTCATTTGCTCACCGAACCTCTCCAATCCTATCACTGCTGCGTTTATGCCCCTGAACACATGCTTGATTCTCTTTCGGAGACATAGCAATCCATAGGTTTTAAGATACTTACTAGTCAGGTACATTCTTAGGCGTTTAATATGCGGTGTTGAGTCCATTTCGTTGAGCAAGGAGTAGCTCTTGTCTATTCCATATTTGGCTTAAGGAACTTTATCTGTGCTCATTTCAATCTCTGGTTTTATGCAGCACCCCAACTCACCTTTCCCCTTAAGCAAGCATAAGTTGGTTTTCTAAATTTGAGACCCTGTTCTGTTTTGGAATTCAGTTCCTGTGTAGCCAAGTTTACATTCCGTGTATTAGTGATATCTTATGATGTTTCTTTTTCTGTGTGACTTATTTCAGTTAGAATCATCATACCTGAATCCACTCATTGTGCTGCTAAGGGCCTGATGACACAGATTTCATTGCTGAGTGATATTGCTTTGTAAGTAAATACCACAACTTCTTTATCCATTTTTCACTTTCTGCGATGTTGAACTTGTACTGTAAACGAGGTTCTTGTAAACAGAGCCGTTCCAAACTTTGGGGTGGCTGTGTCTTTTTGATTTTAATTTCCCTAAGCTATAGGACCATAAGTGGAAGTGCCCTAGGCTCTGTTGCTTTGTTTTTTAGATGTTTCAGGAAACACCATACACTTCTCCAGAGTGGTTGTTGGCAATTTACATCCCGCCCATCAGCATAACAAGGCTCCCAGTTCTCCATGGCCTGTCCTGCCTTTCTGGATTTTACACTTTTTTCAGATGGCCCTTTTGACCGGGGGGAAGTGAGACTTCATTGTAGTGCAGATTTCCTTTGCAAGCTTGCTTGGTTGGCCAAAAAGGGCGTATGCGTTTTTTCCTGAATATATTCAGGAAAAAACGCATACGCCCTTTTTGGCCAAGTGCATCATTGTGGACGTTCTGCCTCTTTTCCTATGCTTTCAATGCAATTCCAGTCTACCTCCTGAAATCGATTTCCTGCAATTCTGCCCCGCTTTCAAGTCCTCTTGGCAGCCTTACTTCAGTCTATTTTTGGACGATAGCTGTCATTTATAACTCTGCAGGTTTGTGAATTACAGTGCCCCTGAGCTCCTTTCTTCAACTCGCTTTCTTGTGAGCTGGCCGCAACACCGCAGGATGGCTTCAGGCCCTAATCTGGTTCCGGCACGGCACACTGAGCCTTTGGTTATTTCCTCTTCCTGGTGGGAAATGAGAGTTAAATTTGCCCGTCCAGACACCTCCAGCTAGCCTCTCATTGGTTCTCGCTATTCCTGTTCATCTTCCGCAGAAATTGCAAACTGGGCCAAACAGGAGGTTAAAGGGACTGACTCTCCAAGTGGGGAGAGTGTTAGTAAAGCGTCTGGAAAGTTGCACCCGAGTACCAGGGGAGGAAAACTGAGACATATTTGAACACGTCTCCCGTTCACATGGTTGATCATACTTGGGTTCCACATGCATGTTTTAGCTGAAGGAAGAATACCTAAAACCTGGGTAGTTGAAACCCGTGGAATGGGTACCATGCAATATGACTTCAAAGGGTCTTCATTTGCTCACCGAACCTCTCCAATCCTATCACTGCTGCGTTTATGCCCCTGAACACATGCTTGATTCTCTTTCGGAGACATAGCAATCCATAGGTTTTAAGATACTTACTAGTCAGGTACATTCTTAGGCGTTTAATATGCGGTGTTGAGTCCATTTCGTTGAGCAAGGAGTAGCTCTTGTCTATTCCATATTTGGCTTAAGGAACTTTATCTGTGCTCATTTCAATCTCTGGTTTTATGCAGCACCCCAACTCACCTTTCCCCTTAAGCAAGCATAAGTTGGTTTTCTAAATTTGAGACCCTGTTCTGTTTTGGAATTCAGTTCCTGTGTAGCCAAGTTTACATTCCGTGTATTAGTGATATCTTATGATGTTTCTTTTTCTGTGTGACTTATTTCAGTTAGAATCATCATACCTGAATCCACTCATTGTGCTGCTAAGGGCCTGATGACACAGATTTCATTGCTGAGTGATATTGCTTTGTAAGTAAATACCACAACTTCTTTATCCATTTTTCACTTTCTGCGATGTTGAACTTGTACTGTAAACGAGGTTCTTGTAAACAGAGCCGTTCCAAACTTTGGGGTGGCTGTGTCTTTTGATTTTAATTTCCCTAAGCTATAGGACCATAAGTGGAAGTGCCCTAGGTTCTGTTGCTTTGTTTTTTAGATGTTTCAGGAAACACCATACACTTCTCCCTAGTGGTTGTTGGCAATTTACATCCCACCCATCAGCATAACAAGGCTCCCAGTTCTCCATGGCCTGTCCTGCCTTTCTGGATTTTACACTTTTTTCAGATGGCCCTTTTGACCGGGGGGAAGTGAGACTTCATTGTAGTGCAGATTTCCTTTGCAAGCTTGCTTGGTTGGCCAAAAAGGGCGTATGCGTTTTTTCCTGAATATATTCAGGAAAAAACGCATACGCCCTTTTTGGCCAAGTGCATCATTGTGGACGTTCTGCCTCTTTTCCTATGCTTTCAATGCAATTCCAGTCTACCTCCTGAAATCGGTTTCCTGTAATTCTGCCCCGCTTTCAAGTCCTCTTGGCAGCCTTACTTCAGTCTATTTTTGGACGATAGCTGTCATTTATAACTCTGCAGGTTTGTGAATTACAGTGCCCCTGAGCTCCTTTCTTCAACTCGCTTTCTTGTGAGCTGGCCGCAACACCGCAGGATGGCTTCAGGCCCTAATCTGGTTCCGGCACGGCACACTGAGCCTTTGGTTATTTCCTCTTCCTGGTGGGAAATGAGAGTTAAATTTGCCCGTCCAGACACCTCCAGCTAGCCTCTCATTGGTTCTCGCTATTCCTGTTCATCTTCCGCAGAAATTGCAAACTGGGCCAAACAGGAGGTTAAAGGGACTGACTCTCCAAGTGGGGAGAGTGTTAGTAAAGCGTCTGGAATGTTGCACCCGAGTACCAGGGGAGGAAAACTGAGACATATTTGAACACGTCTCCCGTTCACATGGTTGATCATACTTGGGTTCCACATGCATGTTTTAGCTGAAGGAAGAATACCTAAAACCTGGGTAGTTGAAACCCGTGGAATGGGTACCATGCAATATGACTTCAAAGGGTCTTCATTTGCTCACCGAACCTCTCCAATCCTATCACTGCTGCGTTTATGCCCCTGTACACATGCTTGATTCTCTTTCGGAGACATAGCAATCCATAGGTTTTAAGATACTTACTAGTCAGGTACATTCTTAGGCGTTTAATATGGGGTGTTGAGTCCATTTCGTTGAGCAAGGAGTAGCTCTTGTCTATTCCATATTTGGCTTAAGGAACTTTATCTGTGCTCATTTCAATCTCTGGTTTTATGCAGCACCCCAACTCACCTTTACCCTTAAGCAAGAATAAGTTGGTTTTCTAAATTTGAGACCCTGTTCTGTTCTGTAATTCAGTTCCTGTGTAGCCAAGTTTACATTCCGTGTATTACTGATATCTTATGATGTTTCTTTTTCTGTGTGACTTATTTCAGTTAGAATCATCATACCTGAATCCACTCATTGTGCTGCTAAGGGCCTGATGACACAGATTTCATTGCTGAGTGATATTGCTTTGTAAGTAAATACCACAACTTCTTTATCCATTTTTCACTTTCTGCGATGTTGAACTTGTACTGTAAACGAGGTTCTTGTAAACAGAGGCGTCCCAAACTTTGGGGTGGCTGTGTCTTTTTGATTTTAATTTCCCTAAGCTATAGGACCATAAGTGGAACTGCCCTAGGCTCTGTTGCTTTGTTTTTTAGATGTTTCAGGAAACACCATACACTTCTCCCTAGTGGTTGTTGGCAATTTACATCCCGCCCTTCAGCATAACAAGGCTCCCAGTTATCCATGGCCTGTCCTGCCTTTCTGGATTTTACACTTTTTTCAGATGGCCCTTTTGACCGGGGGGAAGTGAGACTTCATTGTAGTGCAGATTTCCTTTGCAAGCTTGCTTGGTTGGCCAAAAAGGGCGTATGCGTTTTTTCCTGAATATATTCAGGAAAAAACGCATACGCCCTTTTTGGCCAAGTGCATCATTGTGGACGTTCTGCCTCTTTTCCTATGCTTTCAATGCAATTCCAGTCTACCTCCTGAAATCGGTTTCCTGCAATTCTGCCCCGCTTTCAAGTCCTCTTGGCAGCCTTACTTCAGTCTATTTTTGGACGATAGCTGTCATTTATTACTCTGCAGGTTTGTGAATTACAGTGCCCCTGAGCTCCTTTCTTCAACTCGCTTTCTTGTGAGCTTGCCGCAACACCGCAGGATGGCTTCAGGCCCTAATCTGGTTCCGGCACGGCACACTGAGCCTTTGGTTATTTCCTCTTCCTGGTGGGAAATCAGAGTTAAATTTGCCCGTCCAGACACCCCCAGCTAGCCTCTCATTGGTTCTCACTATTCCTGTTCATCTTCCGCAGAAATTGCAAACTGGGCCAAACAGGAGGTTAAAGGCGCTGACTCCCCAAGTGGGGAGAGTGTTAGTAAAGCGTCTGGAATGTTGCAACCGAGTACCAGGGGAGGAAAACTGAGACATATTTGAACACGTCTCCCGTTCACATGGTTGATCATACTTGGGTTCCACATGCATGTTTTAGCTGAAGGAAGAATACCTAAAACCTGGGTAGTTGAAACCCGTGGAATGGGTACCATGCAATATGACTTCAAAGGGTCTTCATTTGCTCACCGAACCTCTCCAATCCTATCACTGCTGCGTTTATGCCCCTGAACACATGCTTGATTCTCTTTCGGAGACATAGCAATCCATAGGTTTTAAGATACTTACTAGTCAGGTACATTCTTAGGCGTTTAATATGCGGTGTTGAGTCCATTTCGTTGAGCAAGGAGTAGCTCTTGTCTATTCCATATTTGGCTTAAGGAACTTTATCTGTGCTCATTTCAATCTCTGGTTTTATGCAGCACCCCAACTCACCTTTCCCCTTAAGCAAGCATAAGTTGGTTTTCTAAATTTGAGACCCTGTTCTGTTTTGGAATTCAGTTCCTGTGTAGCCAAGTTTACATTCCGTGTATTAGTGATATCTTATGATGTTTCTTTTTCTGTGTGACTTATTTCAGTTAGAATCATCATACCTGAATCCACTCATTGTGCTGCTAAGGGCCTGATGACACAGATTTCATTGCTGAGTGATATTGCTTTGTAAGTAAATACCACAACTTCTTTATCCATTTTTCACTTTCTGCGATGTTGAACTTGTACTGTAAACGAGGTTCTTGTAAACAGAGCCGTTCCAAACTTTGGGGTGGCTGTGTCTTTTTGATTTTAATTTCCCTAAGCTATAGGACCATAAGTGGAAGTGCCCTAGGTTCTGTTGCTTTGTTTTTTAGATGTTTCAGGAAACACCATACACTTCTCCCGAGTGGTTGTTGGCAATTTACATCCCGCCCATCAGCATAACAAGGCTCCCAGTTCTCCATGGCCTGTCCTGCCTTTCTGGATTTTACACTTTTTTCAGATGGCCCTTTTGACCGGGGGGAAGTGAGACTTCATTGTAGTGCAGATTTCCTTTGCAAGCTTGCTTGGTTGGCCAAAAAGGGCGTATGCGTTTTTTCCTGAATATATTCAGGAAAAAACGCATACGCCCTTTTTGGCCAAGTGCATCATTGTGGACGTTCTGCCTCTTTTCCTATGCTTTCAATGCAATTCCAGTCTACCTCCTGAAATCGGTTTCCTGCAATTCTGCCCCGCTTTCAAGTCCTCTTGGCAGCCTTACTTCAGTCTATTTTTGGACGATAGCTGTCATTTATAACTCTGCAGGTTTGTGAATTACAGTGCCCCTGAGCTCCTTTCTTCAACTCGCTTTCTTGTGAGCTGGCCGCAACACCGCAGGATGGCTTCAGGCCCTAATCTGGTTCCGGCACGGCACACTGAGCCTTTGGTTATTTCCTCTTCCTGGTGGGAAATGAGAGTTAAATTTGCCCGTCCAGACACCTCCAGCTAGCCTCTCATTGGTTCTCGCTATTCCTGTTCATCTTCCGCAGAAATTGCAAACTGGGCCAAACAGGAGGTTAAAGGGACTGACTCTCCAAGTGGGGAGAGTGTTAGTAAAGCGTCTGGAATGTTGCACCCGAGTACCAGGGGAGGAAAACTGAGACATATTTGAACACGTCTCCCGTTCACATGGTTGATCATACTTGGGTTCCACATGCATGTTTTAGCTGAAGGAAGAATACCTAAAACCTGGGTAGTTGAAACCCGTGGAATGGGTACCATGCAATATGACTTCAAAGGGTCTTCATTTGCTCACCGAACCTCTCCAATCCTATCACTGCTGCGTTTATGCCCCTGTACACATGCTTGATTCTCTTTCGGAGACATAGCAATCCATAGGTTTTAAGATACTTACTAGTCAGGTAAATTCTTAGGCGTTTAATATGCGGTGTTGAGTCCATTTCGTTGAGCAAGGAGTAGCTCTTGTCTATTCCATATTTGGCTTAAGGAACTTTATCTGTGCTCATTTCAATCTCTGGTTTTATGCAGCACCCCAACTCACCTTTCCCCTTAAGCAAGCATAAGTTGGTTTTCGAAATTTGAGACCCTGTTCTGTTCTGTAATTCAGTTCCTGTGTAGCCAAGTTTACATTCCGTGTATTACTGATATCTTATGATGTTTCTTTTTCTGTGTGACTTATTTCAGTTAGAATCATCATACCTGAATCCACTCATTGTGCTGCTAAGGGCCTGATGACACAGATTTCATTGCTGAGTGATATTGCTTTGTAAGTAAATACCACAACTTCTTTATCCATTTTTCACTTTCTGCGATGTTGAACTTGTACTGTAAACGAGGTTCTTGTAAACAGAGCCGTTCCAAACTTTGGGGTGGCTGTGTCTTTTTGATTTTAAATTCCCTAAGCTATAGGACCATAAGTGGAAGTGCCCTAGGCTCTGTTGCTTTGTTTTTTAGATGTTTCAGGAAACACCATACACTTCTCCCGAGTGGTTGTTGGCAATTTACATCCCGCCCATCAGCATAACAAGGCTCCCAGTTCTCCATGGCCTGTCCTGCCTTTCTGGATTTTACACTTTTTTCAGATGGCCCTTTTGACCGGGGGGAAGTGAGACTTCATTGTAGTGCAGATTTCCTTTGCAAGCTTGCTTGGTTGGCCAAAAAGGGCATATGCGTTTTTTCCTGAATATATTCAGGAAAAAACGCATACACCCTTTTTGGCCAAGTGCATCATTGTGGACGTTCTGCCTCTTTTCCTATGCTTTCAATGCAAATCCAGTCTACCTCCTGAAATCGGTTTCCTGCAATTCTGCCCCGCTTTCAAGTTCTCTTGGCAGCCTTACTTCAGTCTATTTTTGGACAATAGCTGTCATTTATAACTCTGCAGGTTTGTGAATTACAGTGCCCCTGAGCTCCTTTCTTCAACTCGCTTTCTTGTGCCCTGGTCGCAACATCGCAGGATGGCTTCAGGCCCTAATCTGGTTCCGGCCCTGCACGCTGAGCCTTTGGTTAATTCCTCTTCCTGGTGGGAAATGAGAGTTAAATTTGCCCGTCCTGACACCTCCAGCTAGCCTCTCATTGGTTCTCGCTATTCCTGTTCATCTTCCGCAGAAATTGCAAACTGGGCCAAACAGGAGGTTAAAGGGACTGACTCTCCAAGTGGGGAGAGTGTTAGTAAAGCGTCTGGAATGTTGCACCCGAGTACCAGGGGAGGAAAACTGAGACATATTTGAACATGTCTCCCGATCACATGGTTGATCATACTCTAGGTTCCACATGCATGTTTTAGCTGAAGGAAGAATACCTTAAACCTGTGTATTTGAAACCCGTGGAATGGGTACCATGCAATATGACTTCAAAGGGTCTTCATTTGCTCACCGAACCTCTCCAATCCTATCACTGCTGCGTTTATGCCCCTGTACACATGCTTGATTCTCTTTCGGAGACATAGCAATCCATAGGTTTTAAGATACTTACTAGTCAGGTACATTCTTAGGCGTTTAATATGGGGTGTTGAGTCCATTTCGTTGAGCAAGGAGTAGCTCTTGTCTATTCCATATTTGGCTTAAGGAACTTTATCTGTGCTCATTTCAATCTCTGGTTTTATGCAGCACCCCAACTCACCTTTACCCTTAAGCAAGAATAAGTTGGTTTTCTAAATTTGAGACCCTGTTCTGTTCTGTAATTCAGTTCCTGTGTAGCCAAGTTTACATTCCGTGTATTACTGATATCTTATGATGTTTCTTTTTCTGTGTGACTTATTTCAGTTAGAATCATCATACCTGAATCCACTCATTGTGCTGCTAAGGGCCTGATGACACAGATTTCATTGCTGTGTGATATTGCTTTGTAAGTAAATACCACAACTTCTTTATCCATTTTTCACTTTCTGCGATGTTGAACTTGTACTGTAAACGAGGTTCTTGTAAACAGAGGCGTCCCAAACTTTGGGGTGGCTGTGTCTTTTTGATTTTAATTTCCCTAAGCTATAGGACCATAAGTGGAACTGCCCTAGGCTCTGTTGCTTTGTTTTTTAGATGTTTCAGGAAACACCATACACTTCTCCCTAGTGGTTGTTGGCAATTTACATCCCGCCCTTCAGCATAACAAGGCTCCCAGTTCTCCATGGCCTGTCCTGCCTTTCTGGATTTTACACTTTTTTCAGATGGCCCTTTTGACCGGGGGGAAGTGAGACTTCATTGTAGTGCAGATTTCCTTTGCAAGCTTGCTTGGTTGGCCAAAAAGGGCGTATGCGTTTTTTCCTGAATATATTCAGGAAAAAACGCATACGCCCTTTTTGGCCAAGTGCATCATTGTGGACGTTCTGCCTCTTTTCCTATGCTTTCAATGCAATTCCAGTCTACCTCCTGAAATCGGTTTCCTGCAATTCTGCCCCGCTTTCAAGTCCTCTTGGCAGCCTTACTTCAGTCTATTTTTGGACGATAGCTGTCATTTATAACTCTGCAGGTTTGTGAATTACAGTGCCCCTGAGCTCCTTTCTTCAACTCGCTTTCTTGTGACCTGGCCGCAACACCGCAGGATGGCTTCAGGCCCTAATCTGGTTCCGGCCCGGCATGCTGAGCCTTTGGTTATTTCCTCTTCCTGGTGGGAAATGAGAGTTAAATTTGCCCGTCCAGACACCTCCAGCTAGCCTCTCATTGGTTCTCGCTATTCCTGTTCATTTTCCGCAGAAATTGCAAACTGGGCCAAACAGGAGGTTAAAGGGACTGACTCTCCAAGTGGGGAGAGTGTTAGTAAAGCGTCTGGAATGTTGCACCCGAGTACCAGGGGAGGAAAACTGAGACATATTTGAACACGTCTCCCGATCACATGGTTGATCATACTCTAGGTTCCACATGCATGTTTTAGCTGAAGGAAGAATACCTTAAACCTGGGTAGTTGAAACCCGTGGAATGGGTACCATGCAATATGACTTCAAAGGGTCTTCATTTGCTCACCGAACCTCTCCAATCCTATCACTGCTGCGTTTATGCCCCTGTACACATGCTTGATTCTCTTTCGGAGACATAGCAATCCATAGGTTTAAGATACTTAGTAGTCAGGTACATTCTTAGGCGTTTAATATGCGGTGTTGAGTCCATTTCGTTGAGCAAGGAGTAGCTCTTGTCTATTCCATATTTGGCTTAAGGAACTTTATCTGTGCTCATTTCAATCTCTGGTTTTATGCAGCACCCCAACTCACCTTTACCCTTAAGCAAGCATAAGTTGTTTTTCTAAATTTGAGACACTGTTCTGTTCTGTAATTCAGTTCCTGTGTAGCCAACTTTACATTCCGTGTATTACTGATATCTTATGATGTTTCTTTTTCTGTGTGACTTATTTCAGTTAGAATCATCGTACCTGAATCCACTCATTATGCTGCTACGGGCCTGATGACATAGATTTCATTGCTGAGTGATACTGCATTGTACATAAGTACCACAAGTTCTTTATCCATTTTTCACTTTCTGCGATGTTGAACTTGTACTGTAAACGAGGTTCTTGTAAACAGAGGCGTCCCAAACTTTGGGGTGGCTGTGTCTTTTTGATTTTAATTTCCCTAAGCTATAGGACCATAAGTGGCAGTGCCCTAGGCTCTGTTGCTTTGTTTTTTAGATGTTTCAGGAAACACCATACACTTCTCCCTAGTGGTTGTTGGCAATTTACATCCCGCCCATCAGCATAACAAGGCTCCCAGTTCTCCATGGCCTGTCCTGCCTTTCTGGATTTTACACTTTTTTCAGATGGCCCTTTTGACCGGGGGGAAGTGAGACTTCATTGTAGTGCAGATTTCCTTTGCAAGCTTGCTTGGTTGGCCAAAAAGGGCGTATGCGTTTTTTCCTGAATATATTCAGGAAAAAACGCATACGCCCTTTTTGGCCAAGTGCATCATTGTGGACGTTCTGCCTCTTTTCCTATGCTTTCAATGCAATTCCAGTCTACCTCCTGAAATCGGTTTCCTGCAATTCTGCCCCACTTTCAACTCCTCTTGGCAGCCTTACTTCAGTCTATTTTTGGACGATAGCTGTCATTTATTACTCTGCAGGTTTGTGAATTACAGTGCCCCTGAGCTCCTTTCTTCAACTCGCTTTCTTGTGAGCTGGCCGCAACACCGCAGGATGGCTTCAGGCCCTAATCTAGTTCCGGCACGGCACGCTGAGCCTTTGGTTATTTCCTCTTCCTGGTGGGAAATGAGAGTTAAATTTGCCCGTCCAGACACCTCCAGCTAGCCTCTCATTGGTTCTCGCTATTCCTGTTCATCTTCCGCAGAAATTGCAAACTGGGCCAAACAGGAGGTTAAAGGGACTGACTCTCCAAGTGGGGAGAGTGTTAGTAAAGCGTCTGGAATGTTGCACCCGAGTACCAGGGGAGGAAAACTGAGACATATTTGAACACGTCTCCCGTTCACATGGTTGATCATACTTGGGTTCCACATGCATGTTTTAGCTGAAGGAAGAATACCTAAAACCTGGGTAGTTGAAACCCGTGGAATGGGTACCATGCAATATGACTTCAAAGGGTCTTCATTTGCTCACCGAACCTCTCCAATCCTATCACTGCTGCGTTTATGCCCCTGTACACATGCTTGATTCTCTTTCGGAGACATAGCAATCCATAGGTTTTAAGATACTTACTAGTCAGGTACATTCTTAGGCGTTTAATATGGGGTGTTGAGTCCATTTCGTTTAGCAAGGAGTAGCTCTTGTCTATTCCATATTTGGCTTAAGGAACTTTATCTGTGCTCATTTCAATCTCTGGTTTTATGCAGCACCCCAACTCACCTTTACCCTTAAGCAAGAATAAGTTGGTTTTCTAAATTTGAGACCCTGTTCTGTTCTGTAATTCAGTTCCTGTGTAGCCAAGTTTACATTCCGTGTATTACTGATATCTTATGATGTTTCTTTTTCTGTGTGACTTATTTCAGTTAGAATCATCATACCTGAATCCACTCATTGTGCTGCTAAGGGCCTGATGACACAGATTTCATTGCTGAGTGATATTGCTTTGTAAGTAAATACCACAACTTCTTTATCCATTTTTCACTTTCTGCGATGTTGAACTTGTACTGTAAACGAGGTTCTTGTAAACAGAGGCGTCCCAAACTTTGGGGTGGCTGTGTCTTTTTGATTTTAATTTCCCTAAGCTATAGGACCATAAGTGGAACTGCCCTAGGCTCTGTTGCTTTGTTTTTTAGATGTTTCAGGAAACACCATACACTTCTCCCTAGTGGTTGTTGGCAATTTACATCCCGCCCTTCAGCATAACAAGGCTCCCAGTTATCCATGGCCTGTCCTGCCTTTCTGGATTTTACACTTTTTTCAGATGGCCCTTTTGACCGGGGGGAAGTGAGACTTCATTGTAGTGCAGATTTCCTTTGCAAGCTTGCTTGGTTGGCCAAAAAGGGCGTATGCGTTTTTTCCTGAATATATTCAGGAAAAAACGCATACGCCCTTTTTGGCCAAGTGCATCATTGTGGACGTTCTGCCTCTTTTCCTATGCTTTCAACGCAATTCCAGTCTACCTCCTGAAATCGGTTTCCTGCAATTCTGCCCCGCTTTCAAGTCCTCTTGGCAGCCTTACTTCAGTATATTTTTGGACGATAGCTGTCATTTATTACTCTGCAGGTTTGAGAATTACAGTGCCCCTGAGCTCCTTTCTTCAACTCGCTTTCTTGTGAGCTTGCCGCAACACCGCAGGATGGCTTCAGGCCCTAATCTGGTTCCGGCATGGCACACTGAGCCTTTGGTTATTTCCTCTTCCTGGTGGGAAATCAGAGTTAAATTTGCCCGTCCAGACACCCCCAGCTAGCCTCTCATTGGTTCTCACTATTCCTGTTCATCTTCCGCAGAAATTGCCAACTGGGCCAAACAGGAGGTTAAAGGCGCTGACTCCCCAAGTGGGGAGAGTGTTAGTAAAGCGTCTGGAATGTTGCACCCGAGTACCAGGGGAGGAAAACTGAGACATATTTGAACACGTCTCCCGTTCACATGGTTGATCATACTTGGGTTCCACATGCATGTTTTAGCTGAAGGAAGAATACCTAAAACCTGGGTAGTTGAAACCCGTGGAATGGGTACCATGCAATATGACTTCAAAGGGTCTTCATTTGCTCACCGAACCTCTCCAATCCTATCACTGCTGCGTTTATGCCCCTGAACACATGCTTGATTCTCTTTCGGAGACATAGCAATCCATAGGTTTTAAGATACTTACTAGTCAGGTACATTCTTAGGCGTTTAATATGCGGTGTTGAGTCCATTTCGTTGAGCAAGGAGTAGCTCTTGTCTATTCCATATTTGGCTTAAGGAACTTTATCTGTGCTCATTTCAATCTCTGGTTTTATGCAGCACCCCAACTCACCTTTCCCCTTAAGCAAGCATAAGTTGGTTTTCTAAATTTGAGACCCTGTTCTGTTTTGGAATTCAGTTCCTGTGTAGCCAAGTTTACATTCCGTGTATTAGTGATATCTTATGATGTTTCTTTTTCTGTGTGACTTATTTCAGTTAGAATCATCATACCTGAATCCACTCATTGTGCTGCTAAGGGCCTGATGACACAGATTTCATTGCTGAGTGATATTGCTTTGTAAGTAAATACCACAACTTCTTTATCCATTTTTCACTTTCTGCGATGTTGAACTTGTACTGTAAACGAGGTTCTTGTAAACAGAGCCGTTCCAAACTTTGGGGTGGCTGTGTCTTTTTGATTTTAATTTCCCTAAGCTATAGGACCATAAGTGGAAGTGCCCTAGGTTCTGTTGCTTTGTTTTTTAGATGTTTCAGGAAACACCATACACTTCTCCCGAGTGGTTGTTGGCAATTTACATCCCGCCCATCAGCATAACAAGGCTCCCAGTTCTCCATGGCCTGTCCTGCCTTTCTGGATTTTACACTTTTTTCAGATGGCCCTTTTGACCGGGGGGAAGTGAGACTTCATTGTAGTGCAGATTTCCTTTGCAAGCTTGCTTGGTTGGCCAAAAAGGGCGTATGCGTTTTTTCCTGAATATATTCAGGAAAAAACGCATACGCCCTTTTTGGCCAAGTGCATCATTGTGGACGTTCTGCCTCTTTTCCTATGCTTTCAATGCAATTCCAGTCTACCTCCTGAAATCGGTTTCCTGCAATTCTGCCCCGCTTTCAAGTCCTCTTGGCAGCCTTACTTCAGTCTATTTTTGGACGATAGCTGTCATTTATAACTCTGCAGGTTTGAATTACAGTGCCCCTGAGCTCCTTTCTTCAACTCGCTTTCTTGTGAGCTGGCCGCAACACCGCAGGATGGCTTCAGGCCCTAATCTGGTTCCGGCACGGCACGCTGAGCCTTTGGTTATTTCCTCTTCCTGGTGGGAAATGAGAGTTAAATTTGCCCGTCCAGACACCTCCAGCTAGCCTCTCATTGGTTCTCGCTATTCCTGTTCATCTTCCGCAGAAATTGCAAACTGGGCCAAACAGGAGGTTAAAGGGACTGACTCTCCAAGTGGGGAGAGTGTTAGTAAAGCGTCTGGAATGTTGCACCCGAGTACCAGGGGAGGAAAACTGAGACATATTTGAACACGTCTCCCGTTCACATGGTTGATCATACTTGGGTTCCACATGCATGTTTTAGCTGAAGGAAGAATACCTAAAACCTGGGTAGTTGAAACCCGTGGAATGGGTACCATGCAATATGACTTCAAAGGGTCTTCATTTGCTCACCGAACCTCTCCAATCCTATCACTGCTGCGTTTATGCCCCTGTACACATGCTTGATTCTCTTTCGGAGACATAGCAATCCATAGGTTTTAAGATACTTACTAGTCAGGTAAATTCTTAGGCGTTTAATATGCGGTGTTGAGTCCATTTCGTTGAGCAAGGAGTAGCTCTTGTCTATTCCATATTTGGCTTAAGGAACTTTATCTGTGCTCATTTCAATCTCTGGTTTTATGCAGCACCCCAACTCACCTTTCCCCTTAAGCAAGCATAAGTTGGTTTTCTAAATTTGAGACCCTGTTCTGTTCTGTAATTCAGTTCCTGTGTAGCCAAGTTTACATTCCGTGTATTACTGATATCTTATGATGTTTCTTTTTCTGTGTGACTTATTTCAGTTAGAATCATCATACCTGAATCCACTCATTGTGCTGCTAAGGACCTGATGACACAGATTTCATTGCTGTGTGATATTGCTTTGTAAGTAAATACCACAACTTCTTTATCCATTTTTCACTTTCTGCGATGTTGAACTTGTACTGTAAACGAGGTTCTTGTAAACAGAGCCGTTCCAAACTTTGGGGTGGCTGTGTCTTTTTGATTTTAATTTCCCTAAGCTATAGGACCATAAGTGGAAGTGCCCTAGGTTCTGTTGCTTTGTTTTTTAGATGTTTCAGGAAACACCATACACTTCTCCCTAGTGGTTGTTGGCAATTTACATCCCGCCCATCAGCATAACAAGGCTCCCAGTTCTCCATGGCCTGTCCTGCCTTTCTGGATTTTACACTTTTTTCAGATGGCCCTTTTGACCGGGGGGAAGTGAGACTTCATTGTAGTGCAGATTTCCTTTGCAAGCTTGCTTGGTTGGCCAAAAAGGGCGTATGCGTTTTTTCCTGAATATATTCAGGAAAAAACGCATACACCCTTTTTGGCCAAGTGCATCATTGTGGACGTTCTGCCTCTTTTCCTATGCTTTCAATGCAAATCCAGTCTACCTCCTGAAATCGGTTTCCTGCAATTCTGCCCCGCTTTCAAGTCCTCTTGGCAGCCTTACTTCAGTCTATTTTTGGACGATAGCTGTCATTTATAACTCTGCAGGTTTGTGAATTACAGTGCCCCTGAGCTCCTTTCTTCAACTCGCTTTCTTGTGACCTGGCCGCAACACCGCAGGATGGCTTCAGGCCCTAATCTGGTTCCGGCCCGGCATGCTGAGCCTTTGGTTATTTCCTCTTCCTGGTGGGAAATGAGAGTTAAATTTGCCCGTCCAGACACCTCCAGCTAGCCTCTCATTGGTTCTCGCTATTCCTGTTCATTTTCCGCAGAAATTGCAAACTGGGCCAAACAGGAGGTTAAAGGGACTGACTCTCCAAGTGGGGAGAGTGTTAGTAAAGCGTCTGGAATGTTGCACCCGAGTACCAGGGGAGGAAAACTGAGACATATTTGAACACGTCTCCCGATCACATGGTTGATCATACTCTAGGTTCCACATGCATGTTTTAGCTGAAGGAAGAATACCTTAAACCTGGGTAGTTGAAACCCGTGGAATGGGTACCATGCAATATGACTTCAAAGGGTCTTCATTTGCTCACCGAACCTCTCCAATCCTATCACTGCTGCGTTTATGCCCCTGTACACATGCTTGATTCTCTTTCGGAGACATAGCAATCCATAGGTTTAAGATACTTAGTAGTCAGGTACATTCTTAGGCGTTTAATATGCGGTGTTGAGTCCATTTCGTTGAGCAAGGAGTAGCTCTTGTCTATTCCATATTTGGCTTAAGGAACTTTATCTGTGCTCATTTCAATCTCTGGTTTTATGCAGCACCCCAACTCACCTTTACCCTTAAGCAAGCATAAGTTGTTTTTCTAAATTTGAGACACTGTTCTGTTCTGTAATTCAGTTCCTGTGTAGCCAACTTTACATTCCGTGTATTACTGATATCTTATGATGTTTCTTTTTCTGTGTGACTTATTTCAGTTAGAATCATCGTACCTGAATCCACTCATTATGCTGCTACGGGCCTGATGACATAGATTTCATTGCTGAGTGATACTGCATTGTACATAAGTACCACAAGTTCTTTATCCATTTTTCACTTTCTGCGATGTTGAACTTGTACTGTAAACGAGGTTCTTGTAAACAGAGGCGTCCCAAACTTTGGGGTGGCTGTGTCTTTTTGATTTTAATTTCCCTAAGCTATAGGACCATAAGTGGCAGTGCCCTAGGCTCTGTTGCTTTGTTTTTTAGATGTTTCAGGAAACACCATACACTTCTCCCTAGTGGTTGTTGGCAATTTACATCCCGCCCATCAGCATAACAAGGCTCCCAGTTCTCCATGGCCTGTCCTGCCTTTCTGGATTTTACACTTTTTTCAGATGGCCCTTTTGACCGGGGGGAAGTGAGACTTCATTGTAGTGCAGATTTCCTTTGCAAGCTTGCTTGGTTGGCCAAAAAGGGCGTATGCGTTTTTTCCTGAATATATTCAGGAAAAAACGCATACGCCCTTTTTGGCCAAGTGCATCATTGTGGACGTTCTGCCTCTTTTCCTATGCTTTCAATGCAATTCCAGTCTACCTCCTGAAATCGGTTTCCTGCAATTCTGCCCCACTTTCAACTCCTCTTGGCAGCCTTACTTCAGTCTATTTTTGGACGATAGCTGTCATTTATTACTCTGCAGGTTTGTGAATTACAGTGCCCCTGAGCTCCTTTCTTCAACTCGCTTTCTTGTGAGCTGGCCGCAACACCGCAGGATGGCTTCAGGCCCTAATCTGGTTCCGGCACGGCACGCTGAGCCTTTGGTTATTTCCTCTTCCTGGTGGGAAATGAGAGTTAAATTTGCCCGTCCAGACACCTCCAGCTAGCCTCTCATTGGTTCTCGCTATTCCTGTTCATCTTCCGCAGAAATTGCAAACTGGGCCAAACAGGAGGTTAAAGGGACTGACTCTCCAAGTGGGGAGAGTGTTAGTAAAGCGTCTGGAATGTTGCACCCGAGTACCAGGGGAGGAAAACTGAGACATATTTGAACACGTCTCCCGTTCACATGGTTGATCATACTTGGGTTCCACATGCATGTTTTAGCTGAAGGAAGAATACCTAAAACCTGGGTAGTTGAAACCCGTGGAATGGGTACCATGCAATATGACTTCAAAGGGTCTTCATTTGCTCACCGAACCTCTCCAATCCTATCACTGCTGCGTTTATGCCCCTGTACACATGCTTGATTCTCTTTCGGAGACATAGCAATCCATAGGTTTTAAGATACTTACTAGTCAGGTACATTCTTAGGCGTTTAATATGGGGTGTTGAGTCCATTTCGTTTAGCAAGGAGTAGCTCTTGTCTATTCCATATTTGGCTTAAGGAACTTTATCTGTGCTCATTTCAATCTCTGGTTTTATGCAGCACCCCAACTCACCTTTACCCTTAAGCAAGAATAAGTTGGTTTTCTAAATTTGAGACCCTGTTCTGTTCTGTAATTCAGTTCCTGTGTAGCCAAGTTTACATTCCGTGTATTACTGATATCTTATGATGTTTCTTTTTCTGTGTGACTTATTTCAGTTAGAATCATCATACCTGAATCCACTCATTGTGCTGCTAAGGGCCTGATGACACAGATTTCATTGCTGAGTGATATTGCTTTGTAAGTAAATACCACAACTTCTTTATCCATTTTTCACTTTCTGCGATGTTGAACTTGTACTGTAAACGAGGTTCTTGTAAACAGAGGCGTCCCAAACTTTGGGGTGGCTGTGTCTTTTTGATTTTAATTTCCCTAAGCTATAGGACCATAAGTGGAACTGCCCTAGGCTCTGTTGCTTTGTTTTTTAGATGTTTCAGGAAACACCATACACTTCTCCCTAGTGGTTGTTGGCAATTTACATCCCGCCCTTCAGCATAACAAGGCTCCCAGTTATCCATGGCCTGTCCTGCCTTTCTGGATTTTACACTTTTTTCAGATGGCCCTTTTGACCGGGGGGAAGTGAGACTTCATTGTAGTGCAGATTTCCTTTGCAAGCTTGCTTGGTTGGCCAAAAAGGGCGTATGCGTTTTTTCCTGAATATATTCAGGAAAAAACGCATACGCCCTTTTTGGCCAAGTGCATCATTGTGGACGTTCTGCCTCTTTTCCTATGCTTTCAACGCAATTCCAGTCTACCTCCTGAAATCGGTTTCCTGCAATTCTGCCCCGCTTTCAAGTCCTCTTGGCAGCCTTACTTCAGTATATTTTTGGACGATAGCTGTCATTTATTACTCTGCAGGTTTGAGAATTACAGTGCCCCTGAGCTCCTTTCTTCAACTCGCTTTCTTGTGAGCTTGCCGCAACACCGCAGGATGGCTTCAGGCCCTAATCTGGTTCCGGCACGGCACACTGAGCCTTTGGTTATTTCCTCTTCCTGGTGGGAAATCAGAGTTAAATTTGCCCGTCCAGACACCCCCAGCTAGCCTCTCATTGGTTCTCACTATTCCTGTTCATCTTCCGCAGAAATTGCCAACTGGGCCAAACAGGAGGTTAAAGGCGCTGACTCCCCAAGTGGGGAGAGTGTTAGTAAAGCGTCTGGAATGTTGCACCCGAGTACCAGGGGAGGAAAACTGAGACATATTTGAACACGTCTCCCGTTCACATGGTTGATCATACTTGGGTTCCACATGCATGTTTTAGCTGAAGGAAGAATACCTAAAACCTGGGTAGTTGAAACCCGTGGAATGGGTACCATGCAATATGACTTCAAAGGGTCTTCATTTGCTCACCGAACCTCTCCAATCCTATCACTGCTGCGTTTATGCCCCTGAACACATGCTTGATTCTCTTTCGGAGACATAGCAATCCATAGGTTTTAAGATACTTACTAGTCAGGTACATTCTTAGGCGTTTAATATGCGGTGTTGAGTCCATTTCGTTGAGCAAGGAGTAGCTCTTGTCTATTCCATATTTGGCTTAAGGAACTTTATCTGTGCTCATTTCAATCTCTGGTTTTATGCAGCACCCCAACTCACCTTTCCCCTTAAGCAAGCATAAGTTGGTTTTCTAAATTTGAGACCCTGTTCTGTTTTGGAATTCAGTTCCTGTGTAGCCAAGTTTACATTCCGTGTATTAGTGATATCTTATGATGTTTCTTTTTCTGTGTGACTTATTTCAGTTAGAATCATCATACCTGAATCCACTCATTGTGCTGCTAAGGGCCTGATGACACAGATTTCATTGCTGAGTGATATTGCTTTGTAAGTAAATACCACAACTTCTTTATCCATTTTTCACTTTCTGCGATGTTGAACTTGTACTGTAAACGAGGTTCTTGTAAACAGAGCCGTTCCAAACTTTGGGGTGGCTGTGTCTTTTTGATTTTAATTTCCCTAAGCTATAGGACCATAAGTGGAACTGCCCTAGGTTCTGTTGCTTTGTTTTTTAGATGTTTCAGGAAACACCATACACTTCTCCCTAGTGGTTGTTGGCAATTTACATCCCGCCCATCAGCATAACAAGGCTCCCAGTTCTCCATGGCCTGTCCTGCCTTTCTGGATTTTACACTTTTTTCAGATGGCCCTTTTGACCGGGGGGAAGTGAGACTTCATTGTAGTGCAGATTTCCTTTGCAAGCTTGCTTGGTTGGCCAAAAAGGGCGTATGCGTTTTTTCCTGAATATATTCAGGAAAAAACGCATACACCCTTTTTGGCCAAGTGCATCATTGTGGACGTTCTGCCTCTTTTCCTATGCTTTCAATGCAAATCCAGTCTACCTCCTGAAATCGGTTTCCTGCAATTCTGCCCCGCTTTCAAGTCCTCTTGGCAGCCTTACTTCAGTCTATTTTTGGACGATAGCTGTCATTTATAACTCTGCAGGTTTGTGAATTACAGTGCCCCTGAGCTCCTTTCTTCAACTCGCTTTCTTGTGACCTGGCCGCAACACCGCAGGATGGCTTCAGGCCCTAATCTGGTTCCGGCCCGGCATGCTGAGCCTTTGGTTATTTCCTCTTCCTGGTGGGAAATGAGAGTTAAATTTGCCCGTCCAGACACCTCCAGCTAGCCTCTCATTGGTTCTCGCTATTCCTGTTCATTTTCCGCAGAAATTGCAAACTGGGCCAAACAGGAGGTTAAAGGGACTGACTCTCCAAGTGGGGAGAGTGTTAGTAAAGCGTCTGGAATGTTGCACCCGAGTACCAGGGGAGGAAAACTGAGACATATTTGAACACGTCTCCCGATCACATGGTTGATCATACTCTAGGTTCCACATGCATGTTTTAGCTGAAGGAAGAATACCTTAAACCTGGGTAGTTGAAACCCGTGGAATGGGTACCATGCAATATGACTTCAAAGGGTCTTCATTTGCTCACCGAACCTCTCCAATCCTATCACTGCTGCGTTTATGCCCCTGTACACATGCTTGATTCTCTTTCGGAGACATAGCAATCCATAGGTTTAAGATACTTAGTAGTCAGGTACATTCTTAGGCGTTTAATATGCGGTGTTGAGTCCATTTCGTTGAGCAAGGAGTAGCTCTTGTCTATTCCATATTTGGCTTAAGGAACTTTATCTGTGCTCATTTCAATCTCTGGTTTTATGCAGCACCCCAACTCACCTTTACCCTTAAGCAAGCATAAGTTGTTTTTCTAAATTTGAGACACTGTTCTGTTCTGTAATTCAGTTCCTGTGTAGCCAACTTTACATTCCGTGTATTACTGATATCTTATGATGTTTCTTTTTCTGTGTGACTTATTTCAGTTAGAATCATCGTACCTGAATCCACTCATTATGCTGCTACGGGCCTGATGACATAGATTTCATTGCTGAGTGATACTGCATTGTACATAAGTACCACAAGTTCTTTATCCATTTTTCACTTTCTGCGATGTTGAACTTGTACTGTAAACGAGGTTCTTGTAAACAGAGGCGTCCCAAACTTTGGGGTGGCTGTGTCTTTTTGATTTTAATTTCCCTAAGCTATAGGACCATAAGTGGCAGTGCCCTAGGCTCTGTTGCTTTGTTTTTTAGATGTTTCAGGAAACACCATACACTTCTCCCTAGTGGTTGTTGGCAATTTACATCCCGCCCATCAGCATAACAAGGCTCCCAGTTCTCCATGGCCTGTCCTGCCTTTCTGGATTTTACACTTTTTTCAGATGGCCCTTTTGACCGGGGGGAAGTGAGACTTCATTGTAGTGCAGATTTCCTTTGCAAGCTTGCTTGGTTGGCCAAAAAGGGCGTATGCGTTTTTTCCTGAATATATTCAGGAAAAAACGCATACGCCCTTTTTGGCCAAGTGCATCATTGTGGACGTTCTGCCTCTTTTCCTATGCTTTCAATGCAATTCCAGTCTACCTCCTGAAATCGGTTTCCTGCAATTCTGCCCCACTTTCAACTCCTCTTGGCAGCCTTACTTCAGTCTATTTTTGGACGATAGCTGTCATTTATTACTCTGCAGGTTTGTGAATTACAGTGCCCCTGAGCTCCTTTCTTCAACTCGCTTTCTTGTGAGCTGGCCGCAACACCGCAGGATGGCTTCAGGCCCTAATCTGATTCCGGCACGGCACGCTGAGCCTTTGGTTATTTCCTCTTCCTGGTGGGAAATGAGAGTTAAATTTGCCCGTCCAGACACCTCCAGCTAGCCTCTCATTGGTTCTCGCTATTCCTGTTCATCTTCCGCAGAAATTGCAAACTGGGCCAAACAGGAGGTTAAAGGGACTGACTCTCCAAGTGGGGAGAGTGTTAGTAAAGCGTCTGGAATGTTGCACCCGAGTACCAGGGGAGGAAAACTGAGACATATTTGAACACGTCTCCCGTTCACATGGTTGATCATACTTGGGTTCCACATGCATGTTTTAGCTGAAGGAAGAATACCTAAAACCTGGGTAGTTGAAACCCGTGGAATGGGTACCATGCAATATGACTTCAAAGGGTCTTCATTTGCTCACCGAACCTCTCCAATCCTATCACTGCTGCGTTTATGCCCCTGTACACATGCTTGATTCTCTTTCGGAGACATAGCAATCCATAGGTTTTAAGATACTTACTAGTCAGGTACATTCTTAGGCGTTTAATATGGGGTGTTGAGTCCATTTCGTTTAGCAAGGAGTAGCTCTTGTCTATTCCATATTTGGCTTAAGGAACTTTATCTGTGCTCATTTCAATCTCTGGTTTTATGCAGCACCCCAACTCACCTTTACCCTTAAGCAAGAATAAGATGGTTTTCTAAATTTGAGACCCTGTTCTGTTCTGTAATTCAGTTCCTGTGTAGCCAAGTTTACATTCCGTGTATTACTGATATCTTATGATGTTTCTTTTTCTGTGTGACTTATTTCAGTTAGAATCATCATACCTGAATCCACTCATTGTGCTGCTAAGGGCCTGATGACACAGATTTCATTGCTGAGTGATATTGCTTTGTAAGTAAATACCACAACTTCTTTATCCATTTTTCACTTTCTGCGATGTTGAACTTGTACTGTAAACGAGGTTCTTGTAAACAGAGGCGTCCCAAACTTTGGGGTGGCTGTGTCTTTTTGATTTTAATTTCCCTAAGCTATAGGACCATAAGTGGAACTGCCCTAGGCTCTGTTGCTTTGTTTTTTAGATGTTTCAGGAAACACCATACACTTCTCCCTAGTGGTTGTTGGCAATTTACATCCCGCCCTTCAGCATAACAAGGCTCCCAGTTATCCATGGCCTGTCCTGCCTTTCTGGATTTTACACTTTTTTCAGATGGCCCTTTTGACCGGGGGGAAGTGAGACTTCATTGTAGTGCAGATTTCCTTTGCAAGCTTGCTTGGTTGGCCAAAAAGGGCGTATGCGTTTTTTCCTGAATATATTCAGGAAAAAACGCATACGCCCTTTTTGGCCAAGTGCATCATTGTGGACGTTCTGCCTCTTTTCCTATGCTTTCAACGCAATTCCAGTCTACCTCCTGAAATCGGTTTCCTGCAATTCTGCCCCGCTTTCAAGTCCTCTTGGCAGCCTTACTTCAGTATATTTTTGGACGATAGCTGTCATTTATTACTCTGCAGGTTTGAGAATTACAGTGCCCCTGAGCTCCTTTCTTCAACTCGCTTTCTTGTGAGCTTGCCGCAACACCGCAGGATGGCTTCAGGCCCTAATCTGGTTCCGGCACGGCACACTGAGCCTTTGGTTATTTCCTCTTCCTGGTGGGAAATCAGAGTTAAATTTGCCCGTCCAGACACCCCCAGCTAGCCTCTCATTGGTTCTCACTATTCCTGTTCATCTTCCGCAGAAATTGCCAACTGGGTCAAACAGGAGGTTAAAGGCGCTGACTCCCCAAGTGGGGAGAGTGTTAGTAAAGCGTCTGGAATGTTGCACCCGAGTACCAGGGGAGGAAAACTGAGACATATTTGAACACGTCTCCCGTTCACATGGTTGATCATACTTGGGTTCCACATGCATGTTTTAGCTGAAGGAAGAATACCTAAAACCTGGGTAGTTGAAACCCGTGGAATGGGTACCATGCAATATGACTTCAAAGGGTCTTCATTTGCTCACCGAACCTCTCCAATCCTATCACTGCTGCGTTTATGCCCCTGAACACATGCTTGATTCTCTTTCGGAGACATAGCAATCCATAGGTTTTAAGATACTTACTAGTCAGGTACATTCTTAGGCGTTTAATATGCGGTGTTGAGTCCATTTCGTTGAGCAAGGAGTAGCTCTTGTCTATTCCATATTTGGCTTAAGGAACTTTATCTGTGCTCATTTCAATCTCTGGTTTTATGCAGCACCCCAACTCACCTTTCCCCTTAAGCAAGCATAAGTTGGTTTTCTAAATTTGAGACCCTGTTCTGTTTTGGAATTCAGTTCCTGTGTAGCCAAGTTTACATTCCGTGTATTAGTGATATCTTATGATGTTTCTTTTTCTGTGTGACTTATTTCAGTTAGAATCATCATACCTGAATCCACTCATTGTGCTGCTAAGGGCCTGATGACACAGATTTCATTGCTGAGTGATATTGCTTTGTAAGTAAATACCACAACTTCTTTATCCATTTTTCACTTTCTGCGATGTTGAACTTGTACTGTAAACGAGGTTCTTGTAAACAGAGCCGTTCCAAACTTTGGGGTGGCTGTGTCTTTTTGATTTTAATTTCCCTAAGCTATAGGACCATAAGTGGAAGTGCCCTAGGTTCTGTTGCTTTGTTTTTTAGATGTTTCAGGAAACACCATACACTTCTCCCTAGTGGTTGTTGGCAATTTACATCCCGCCCATCAGCATAACAAGGCTCCCAGTTCTCCATGGCCTGTCCTGCCTTTCTGGATTTTACACATTTTTCAGATGGCCCTTTTGACCGGGGGGAAGTGAGACTTCATTGTAGTGCAGATTTCCTTTGCAAGCTTGCTTGGTTGGCCAAAAAGGGCGTATGCGTTTTTTCCTGAATATATTCAGGAAAAAACGCATACGCCCTTTTTGGCCAAGTGCATCATTGTGGACGTTCTGCCTCTTTTCCTATGCTTTCAATGCAATTCCAGTCTACCTCCTGAAATCGGTTTCCTGCAATTCTGCCCCGCTTTCAAGTCCTCTTGGCAGCCTTACTTCAGTCTATTTTTGGACGATAGCTGTCATTTATAACTCTGCAGGTTTGTGAATTACAGTGCCCCTGAGCTCCTTTCTTCAACTCGCTTTCTTGTGAGCTGGCCGCAACACCGCAGGATGGCTTCAGGCCCTAATCTGGTTCCGGCACGGCACACTGAGCCTTTGGTTATTTCCTCTTCCTGGTGGGAAATGAGAGTTAAATTTGCCCGTCCAGACACCTCCAGCTAGCCTCTCATTGGTTCTCGCTATTCCTGTTCATCTTCCGCAGAAATTGCAAACTGGGCCAAACAGGAGGTTAAAGGGACTGACTCTCCAAGTGGGGAGAGTGTTAGTAAAGCGTCTGGAATGTTGCACCCGAGTACCAGGGGAGGAAAACTGAGACATATTTGAACACGTCTCCCGTTCACATGGTTGATCATACTTGGGTTCCACATGCATGTTTTAGCTGAAGGAAGAATACCTAAAACCTGGGTAGTTGAAACCCGTGGAATGGGTACCATGCAATATGACTTCAAAGGGTCTTCATTTGCTCACCGAACCTCTCCAATCCTATCACTGCTGCGTTTATGCCCCTGTACACATGCTTGATTCTCTTTCGGAGACATAGCAATCCATAGGTTTTAAGATACTTACTAGTCAGGTACATTCTTAGGCGTTTAATATGGGGTGTTGAGTCCATTTCGTTTAGCAAGGAGTAGCTCTTGTCTATTCCATATTTGGCTTAAGGAACTTTATCTGTGCTCATTTCAATCTCTGGTTTTATGCAGCACCCCAACTCACCTTTACCCTTAAGCAAGAATAAGATGGTTTTCTAAATTTGAGACCCTGTTCTGTTCTGTAATTCAGTTCCTGTGTAGCCAAGTTTACATTCCGTGTATTACTGATATCTTATGATGTTTCTTTTTCTGTGTGACTTATTTCAGTTAGAATCATCATACCTGAATCCACTCATTGTGCTGCTAAGGGCCTGATGACACAGATTTCATTGCTGAGTGATATTGCTTTGTAAGTAAATACCACAACTTCTTTATCCATTTTTCACTTTCTGCGATGTTGAACTTGTACTGTAAACGAGGTTCTTGTAAACAGAGGCGTCCCAAACTTTGGGGTGGCTGTGTCTTTTTGATTTTAATTTCCCTAAGCTATAGGACCATAAGTGGAACTGCCCTAGGCTCTGTTGCTTTGTTTTTTAGATGTTTCAGGAAACACCATACACTTCTCCCTAGTGGTTGTTGGCAATTTACATCCCGCCCTTCAGCATAACAAGGCTCCCAGTTATCCATGGCCTGTCCTGCCTTTCTGGATTTTACACTTTTTTCAGATGGCCCTTTTGACCGGGGGGAAGTGAGACTTCATTGTAGTGCAGATTTCCTTTGCAAGCTTGCTTGGTTGGCCAAAAAGGGCGTATGCGTTTTTTCCTGAATATATTCAGGAAAAAACGCATACGCCCTTTTTGGCCAAGTGCATCATTGTGGACGTTCTGCCTCTTTTCCTATGCTTTCAACGCAATTCCAGTCTACCTCCTGAAATCGGTTTCCTGCAATTCTGCCCCGCTTTCAAGTCCTCTTGGCAGCCTTACTTCAGTATATTTTTGGACGATAGCTGTCATTTATTACTCTGCAGGTTTGAGAATTACAGTGCCCCTGAGCTCCTTTCTTCAACTCGCTTTCTTGTGAGCTTGCCGCAACACCGCAGGATGGCTTCAGGCCCTAATCTGGTTCCGGCACGGCACACTGAGCCTTTGGTTATTTCCTCTTCCTGGTGGGAAATCAGAGTTAAATTTGCCCGTCCAGACACCCCCAGCTAGCCTCTCATTGGTTCTCACTATTCCTGTTCATCTTCCGCAGAAATTGCCAACTGGGTCAAACAGGAGGTTAAAGGCGCTGACTCCCCAAGTGGGGAGAGTGTTAGTAAAGCGTCTGGAATGTTGCACCCGAGTACCAGGGGAGGAAAACTGAGACATATTTGAACACGTCTCCCGTTCACATGGTTGATCATACTTGGGTTCCACATGCATGTTTTAGCTGAAGGAAGAATACCTAAAACCTGGGTAGTTGAAACCCGTGGAATGGGTACCATGCAATATGACTTCAAAGGGTCTTCATTTGCTCACCGAACCTCTCCAATCCTATCACTGCTGCGTTTATGCCCCTGAACACATGCTTGATTCTCTTTCGGAGACATAGCAATCCATAGGTTTTAAGATACTTACTAGTCAGGTACATTCTTAGGCGTTTAATATGCGGTGTTGAGTCCATTTCGTTGAGCAAGGAGTAGCTCTTGTCTATTCCATATTTGGCTTAAGGAACTTTATCTGTGCTCATTTCAATCTCTGGTTTTATGCAGCACCCCAACTCACCTTTCCCCTTAAGCAAGCATAAGTTGGTTTTCTAAATTTGAGACCCTGTTCTGTTTTGGAATTCAGTTCCTGTGTAGCCAAGTTTACATTCCGTGTATTAGTGATATCTTATGATGTTTCTTTTTCTGTGTGACTTATTTCAGTTAGAATCATCATACCTGAATCCACTCATTGTGCTGCTAAGGGCCTGATGACACAGATTTCATTGCTGAGTGATATTGCTTTGTAAGTAAATACCACAACTTCTTTATCCATTTTTCACTTTCTGCGATGTTGAACTTGTACTGTAAACGAGGTTCTTGTAAACAGAGCCGTTCCAAACTTTGGGGTGGCTGTGTCTTTTTGATTTTAATTTCCCTAAGCTATAGGACCATAAGTGGAAGTGCCCTAGGTTCTGTTGCTTTGTTTTTTAGATGTTTCAGGAAACACCATACACTTCTCCCTAGTGGTTGTTGGCAATTTACATCCCGCCCATCAGCATAACAAGGCTCCCAGTTCTCCATGGCCTGTCCTGCCTTTCTGGATTTTACACATTTTTCAGATGGCCCTTTTGACCGGGGGGAAGTGAGACTTCATTGTAGTGCAGATTTCCTTTGCAAGCTTGCTTGGTTGGCCAAAAAGGGCGTATGCGTTTTTTCCTGAATATATTCAGGAAAAAACGCATACGCCCTTTTTGGCCAAGTGCATCATTGTGGACGTTCTGCCTCTTTTCCTATGCTTTCAATGCAATTCCAGTCTACCTCCTGAAATCGGTTTCCTGCAATTCTGCCCCGCTTTCAAGTCCTCTTGGCAGCCTTACTTCAGTCTATTTTTGGACGATAGCTGTCATTTATAACTCTGCAGGTTTGTGAATTACAGTGCCCCTGAGCTCCTTTCTTCAACTCGCTTTCTTGTGAGCTGGCCGCAACACCGCAGGATGGCTTCAGGCCCTAATCTGGTTCCGGCACGGCACACTGAGCCTTTGGTTATTTCCTCTTCCTGGTGGGAAATGAGAGTTAAATTTGCCCGTCCAGACACCTCCAGCTAGCCTCTCATTGGTTCTCGCTATTCCTGTTCATCTTCCGCAGAAATTGCAAACTGGGCCAAACAGGAGGTTAAAGGGACTGACTCTCCAAGTGGGGAGAGTGTTAGTAAAGCGTCTGGAATGTTGCACCCGAGTACCAGGGGAGGAAAACTGAGACATATTTGAACACGTCTCCCGTTCACATGGTTGATCATACTTGGGTTCCACATGCATGTTTTAGCTGAAGGAAGAATACCTAAAACCTGGGTAGTTGAAACCCGTGGAATGGGTACCATGCAATATGACTTCAAAGGGTCTTCATTTGCTCACCGAACCTCTCCAATCCTATCACTGCTGCGTTTATGCCCCTGTACACATGCTTGATTCTCTTTCGGAGACATAGCAATCCATAGGTTTTAAGATACTTACTAGTCAGGTAAATTCTTAGGCGTTTAATATGCGGTGTTGAGTCCATTTCGTTGAGCAAGGAGTAGCTCTTGTCTATTCCATATTTGGCTTAAGGAACTTTATCTGTGCTCATTTCAATCTCTGGTTTTATGCAGCACCCCAACTCACCTTTCCCCTTAAGCAAGCATAAGTTGGTTTTCTAAATTTGAGACCCTGTTCTGTTCTGTAATTCAGTTCCTGTGTAGCCAAGTTTACATTCCGTGTATTACTGATATCTTATGATGTTTCTTTTTCTGTGTGACTTATTTCAGTTAGAATCATCATACCTGAATCCACTCATTGTGCTGCTAAGGACCTGATGACACAGATTTCATTGCTGTGTGATATTGCTTTGTAAGTAAATACCACAACTTCTTTATCCATTTTTCACTTTCTGCGATGTTGAACTTGTACTGTAAACGAGGTTCTTGTAAACAGAGCCGTTCCAAACTTTGGGGTGGCTGTGTCTTTTTGATTTTAATTTCCCTAAGCTATAGGACCATAAGTGGAAGTGCCCTAGGTTCTGTTGCTTTGTTTTTTAGATGTTTCAGGAAACACCATACACTTCTCCCTAGTGGTTGTTGGCAATTTACATCCCGCCCATCAGCATAACAAGGCTCCCAGTTCTCCATGGCCTGTCCTGCCTTTCTGGATTTTACACTTTTTTCAGATGGCCCTTTTGACCGGGGGGAAGTGAGACTTCATTGTAGTGCAGATTTCCTTTGCAAGCTTGCTTGGTTGGCCAAAAAGGGCGTATGCGTTTTTTCCTGAATATATTCAGGAAAAAACGCATACACCCTTTTTGGCCAAGTGCATCATTGTGGACGTTCTGCCTCTTTTCCTATGCTTTCAGTGCAAATCCAGTCTACCTCCTGAAATCGGTTTCCTGCAATTCTGCCCCGCTTTCAAGTTCTCTTGGCAGCCTTACTTCAGTCTATTTTTGGACAATAGCTGTCATTTATAACTCTGCAGGTTTGTGAATTACAGTGCCCCTGAGCTCCTTTCTTCAACTCGCTTTCTTGTGCCCTGGTCGCAACATCGCAGGATGGCTTCAGGCCCTAATCTGGTTCCGGCCCTGCACGCTGAGCCTTTGGTTAATTCCTCTTCCTGGTGGGAAATGAGAGTTAAATTTGCCCGTCCAGACACCTCCAGCTAGTCTCTCATTGGTTCTCGCTATTCCTGTTCATCTTCCGCAGAAATTGCAAACTGGGCCAAACAGGAGGTTAAAGGGACTGACTCTCCAAGTGGGGAGAGTGTTAGTAAAGCGTCTGGAATGTTGCACCCGAGTACCAGGGGAGGAAAACTGAGACATATTTGAACATGTCTCCCGATCACATGGTTGATCATACTCTAGGTTCCACATGCATGTTTTAGCTGAAGGAAGAATACCTTAAACCTGTGTATTTGAAACCCGTGGAATGGGTACCATGCAATATGACTTCAAAGGGTCTTCATTTGCTCACCGAACCTCTCCAATCCTATCACTGCTGCGTTTATGCCCCTGTACACATGCTTGATTCTCTTTCGGAGACATAGCAATCCATAGGTTTTAAGATACTTACTAGTCAGGTACATTCTTAGGCGTTTAATATGGGGTGTTGAGTCCATTTCGTTGAGCAAGGAGTAGCTCTTGTCTATTCCATATTTGGCTTAAGGAACTTTATCTGTGCTCATTTCAATCTCTGGTTTTATGCAGCACCCCAACTCACCTTTACCCTTAAGCAAGAATAAGTTGGTTTTCTAAATTTGAGACCCTGTTCTCTTCTGTAATTCAGTTCCTGTGTAGCCAAGTTTACATTCCGTGTATTACTGATATCTTATGATGTTTCTTTTTCTGTGTGACTTATTTCAGTTAGAATCATCATACCTGAATCCACTCATTGTGCTGCTAAGGGCCTGATGACACAGATTTCATTGCTGTGTGATATTGCTTTGTAAGTAAATACCACAACTTCTTTATCCATTTTTCACTTTCTGCGATGTTGAACTTGTACTGTAAACGAGGTTCTTGTAAACAGAGGCGTCCCAAACTTTGGGGTGGCTGTGTCTTTTTGATTTTAATTTCCCTAAGCTATAGGACCATAAGTGGAACTGCCCTAGGCTCTGTTGCTTTGTTTTTTAGATGTTTCAGGAAACACCATACACTTCTCCCTAGTGGTTGTTGGCAATTTACATCCCGCCCTTCAGCATAACAAGGCTCCCAGTTCTCCATGGCCTGTCCTGCCTTTCTGGATTTTACACTTTTTTCAGATGGCCCTTTTGACCGGGGGGAAGTGAGACTTCATTGTAGTGCAGATTTCCTTTGCAAGCTTGCTTGGTTGGCCAAAAAGGGCGTATGCGTTTTTTCCTGAATATATTCAGGAAAAAACGCATACGCCCTTTTTGGCCAAGTGCATCATTGTGGACGTTCTGCCTCTTTTCCTATGCTTTCAATGCAATTCCAGTCTACCTCCTGAAATCGGTTTCCTGCAATTCTGCCCCGCTTTCAAGTCCTCTTGGCAGCCTTACTTCAGTCTATTTTTGGACGATAGCTGTCATTTATAACTCTGCAGGTTTGTGAATTACAGTGCCCCTGAGCTCCTTTCTTCAACTCGCTTTCTTGTGACCTGGCCGCAACACCGCAGGATGGCTTCAGGCCCTAATCTGGTTCCGGCCCGGCATGCTGAGCCTTTGGTTATTTCCTCTTCCTGGTGGGAAATGAGAGTTAAATTTGCCCGTCCAGACACCTCCAGCTAGCCTCTCATTGGTTCTCGCTATTCCTGTTCATTTTCCGCAGAAATTGCAAACTGGGCCAAACAGGAGGTTAAAGGGACTGACTCTCCAAGTGGGGAGAGTGTTAGTAAAGCGTCTGGAATGTTGCACCCGAGTACCAGGGGAGGAAAACTGAGACATATTTGAACACGTCTCCCGATCACATGGTTGATCATACTCTAGGTTCCACATGCATGATTTAGCTGAAGGAAGAATACCTTAAACCTGGGTAGTTGAAACCCGTGGAATGGGTACCATGCAATATGACTTCAAAGGGTCTTCATTTGGTCACCGAACCTCTCCAATCCTATCACTGCTGCGTTTATGCCCCTGTACACATGCTTGATTCTCTTTCGGAGACATAGCAATCCATAGGTTTAAGATACTTACTAGTCAGGTACATTCTTAGGCGTTTAATATGCGGTGTTGAGTCCATTTCGTTGAGCAAGGAGTAGCTCTTGTCTATTCCATATTTGGCTTAAGGAACTTTATCTGTGCTCATTTCAATCTCTGGTTTTATGCAGCACCCCAACTCACCTTTACCCTTAAGCAAGCATAAGTTGTTTTTCTAAATTTGAGACACTGTTCTGTTCTGTAATTCAGTTCCTGTGTAGCCAACTTTACATTCCGTGTATTACTGATATCTTATGATGTTTCTTTTTCTGTGTGACTTATTTCAGTTAGAATCATCGTACCTGAATCCACTCATTATGCTGCTACGGGCCTGATGACATAGATTTCATTGCTGAGTGATACTGCATTGTACATAAGTACCACAAGTTCTTTATCCATTTTTCACTTTCTGCGATGTTGAACTTGTACTGTAAACGAGGTTCTTGTAAACAGAGGCGTCCCAAACTTTGGGGTGGCTGTGTCTTTTTGATTTTAATTTCCCTAAGCTATAGGACCATAAGTGGCAGTGCCCTAGGCTCTGTTGCTTTGTTTTTTAGATGTTTCAGGAAACACCATACACTTCTCCCGAGTGGTTGTTGGCAATTTACATCCCGCCCATCAGCATAACAAGGCTCCCAGTTCTCCATGGCCTGTCCTGCCTTTCTGGATTTTACACTTTTTTCAGATGGCCCTTTTGACCGGGGGGAAGTGAGACTTCATTGTAGTGCAGATTTCCTTTGCAAGCTTGCTTGGTTGGCCAAAAAGGGCGTATGCGTTTTTTCCTGAATATATTCAGGAAAAAACGCATACGCCCTTTTTGGCCAAGTGCATCATTGTGGACGTTCTGCCTCTTTTCCTATGCTTTCAATGCAATTCCAGTCTACCTCCTGAAATCGGTTTCCTGCAATTCTGCCCCACTTTCAACTCCTCTTGGCAGCCTTACTTCAGTCTATTTTTGGACGATAGCTGTCATTTATTACTCTGCAGGTTTGTGAATTACAGTGCCCCTGAGCTCCTTTCTTCAACTCGCTTTCTTGTGAGCTGGCCGCAACACCGCAGGATGGCTTCAGGCCCTAATCTGGTTCCGGCACGGCACACTGAGCCTTTGGTTATTTCCTCTTCCTGGTGGGAAATCAGAGTTAAATTTGCCCGTCCAGACACCCCCAGCTAGCCTCTCATTGGTTCTCGCTATTCCTGTTCATCTTCCGCAGAAATTGCAAACTGTGCCAAACAGGAGGTTAAAGGCGCTGACTCTCCAAGTGGGGAGAGTGTTAGTAAAGCCTCTGGAATGTTGCACCCGAGTACCAGGGGAGTAAAACTGAGACATATTTGAACACGTCTCCTGTTCACATGGTTGATCATACTTGGGTTCCACATGCATGTTTTAGCTGAAGGAAGAATACCTAAAACCTGGGTAGTTGAAACCCGTGGAATGGGTACCATGCAATATGACTTCAAAGGGTCTTCATTTGCTCACCGAACCTCCCCAATCCTATCACTGCTGCGTTTATGCGCCTGTACACATGCTTGATTCTCTTTCGGAGACATAGCAATCCATAGGTTTTAAGATACTTACTAGTCAGGTACATTCTTAGGCGTTTAATATGCGGTGTTGAGTCCATTTCGTTGAGCAAGGAGTAGCTCTTGTCTATTCCGTATTTGGCTTAAGGAACTTTATCTGTGCTCATTTCAATCTCTGGTTTTATGCAGCACCCCAACTCACCTTTCCCCTTAAGCAAGCATAAGTTGGTTTTCTAAATTTGAGACCCTGTTCTGTTCTGTAATTCAGTTCCTGTGTAGCCAAGTTTACATTCCGTGTATTACTGATATCTTATGATGTTTCTTTTTCTGTGTGACTTATTTCAGTTAGAATCATCATACCTGAATCCACTCATTGTGCTGCTAAGGGCCTGATGACACAGATTTCATTGCTGAGTGATATTGCTTTGTAAGTAAATACCACAACTTCTTTATCCATTTTTCACTTTCTGCGATGTGGAACTTGTACTGTAAACGAGGTTCTTGTAAACAGAGCCGTTCCAAACTTTGGGGTGGCTGTGTCTTTTTGATTTTAATTTCCCTAAGCTATAGGACCATAAGTGGAAGTGCCCTAGGTTCTGTTGCTTTGTTTTTTAGATGTTTCAGGAAACACCATACACTTCTCCCCAGTGGTTGTTGGCAATTTACATCCCGCCCATCAGCATAACAAGGCTCCCAGTTCTCCATGGCCTGTCCTGCCTTTCTGGATTTTACACTTTTTTCAGATGGCCCTTTTGACCGGGGGGAAGTGAGACTTCATTGTAGTGCAGATTTCCTTTGCAAGCTTGCTTGGTTGGCCAAAAAGGGCGTATGCGTTTTTTCCTGAATATATTCAGGAAAAAACACATACGCCCTTTTTGGCCAAGTGCATCATTGTGGACGTTCTGCCTCTTTTCCTATGCTTTCAATGCAATTCCAGTCTACCTCCTGAAATCGGTTTCCTGCAATTCTGCCCCGCTTTCAAGTCCTCTTGGCAGCCTTACTTCAGTCTATTTTTGGACGATAGCTGTCATTTATAACTCTGCAGGTTTGTGAATTACAGTGCCCCTGAGCTCCTTTCTTCAACTCGCTTTCTTGTGACCTGGCCGCAACACCGCAGGATGGCTTCAGGCCCTAATCTGGTTCCGGCACGGCACACTGAGCCTTTGGTTATTTCCTCTTCCTGGTGGGAAATGAGAGTTAAATTTGCCCGTCCAGACACCTCCAGCTAGCCTCTCATTGGTTCTCGCTATTCCTGTTCATCTTCCGCAGAAATTGCAAACTGTGCCAAACAGGAGGTTAAAGGGACTGACTCTCCAAGTGGGGAGAGTGTTAGTAAAGCGTCTGGAATGTTGCACCCGAGTACCAGGGGAGGAAAACTGAGACATATTTGAACACGTCTCCCGTTCACATGGTTGATCATACTTGGGTTCCACATGCATGTTTTAGCTGAAGGAAGAATACCTTAAACCTGGGTAGTTGAAACCCGTGGAATGGGTACCATGCAATATGACTTCAAAGGGTCTTCATTTGCTCACCGAACCTCCCCAATCCTATCACTGCTGCGTTTATGCGCCTGTACACATGCTTGATTCTCTTTCGGAGACATAGCAATCCATAGGTTTTAAGATACTTACTAGTCAGGTACATTCTTAGGCGTTTAATATGCGGTGTTGAGTCCATTTCGTTGAGCAAGGAGTAGCTCTTGTCTATTCCATATTTGGCTTAAGGAACTTTATCTGTGCTCATTTCAATCTCTGGTTTTATGCAGCACCCCAACTCACCTTTCCCCTTAAGCAAGCATAAGTTGGTTTTCTAAATTTGAGACCCTGTTCTGTTCTGTCATTCAGTTCCTGTGTAGCCAAGTTTACATTCCGTGTATTACTGATATCTTATGATGTTTCTTTTTCTGTGTGACTTATTTCAGTTAGAATCATCATACCTGAATCCACTCATTGTGCTGCTAAGGGCCTGATGACACAGATTTCATTGCTGAGTGATATTGCTTTGTAAGTAAATACCACAACTTCTTTATCCATTTTTCACTTTCTGCGATGTGGAACTTGTACTGTAAACGAGGTTCTTGTAAACAGAGCCGTTCCAAACTTTGGGGTGGCTGTGTCTTTTTGATTTTAATTTCCCTAAGCTATAGGACCATAAGTGGAAGTGCCCTAGGTTCTGTTGCTTTGTTTTTTAGATGTTTCAGGAAACACCATACACTTCTCCCGAGTGGTTGTTGGCAATTTACATCCCGCCCATCAGCATAACAAGGCTCCCAGTTCTCCATGGCCTGTCCTGCCTTTCTGGATTTTACACTTTTTTCAGATGGCCCTTTTGACCGGGGGGAAGTGAGACTTCATTGTAGTGCAGATTTCCTTTGCAAGCTTGCTTGGTTGGCCAAAAAGGGCGTATGCGTTTTTTCCTGTATATATTCAGGAAAAAACGCATACGCCCTTTTTGGCCAAGTGCATCATTGTGGACCTTCTGCCTCTTTTCCTATGCTTTCAATGCAATTCCAGTCTACCTCCTGAAATCGGTTTCCTGCAATTCTGCCCCGCTTTCAAGTCCTCTTGGCAGCCTTACTTCAGTCTATTTTTGGACGATAGCTGTCATTTATAACTCTGCAGGTTTGTGAATTACAGTGCCCCTGAGCTCCTTTCTTCAACTCGCTTTCTTGTGACCTGGCCGCAACACCGCAGGATGGCTTCAGGCCCTAATCTGGTTCCGGCACGGCACACTGAGCCTTTGGTTATTTCCTCTTCCTGGTGGGAAATGAGATTTAAATTTGCCCGTCCAGACACCTCCAGCTAGCCTCTCATTGGTTCTCGCTATTCCTGTTCATCTTCCGCAGAAATTGCAAACTGTGCCAAACAGGAGGTTAAAGGGACTGACTCTCCAAGTGGGGAGAGTGTTAGTAAAGCATCTGGAATGTTGCACCCGAGTACCAGGGGAGGAAAACTGAGACATATTTGAACACGTCTCCCGTTCACATGGTTGATCATACTTGGGTTCCACATGCATGTTTTAGCTGAAGGAAGAATACCTAAAACCTGGGTAGTTGAAACCCGTGGAATGGGTACCATGCAATATGACTTCAAAGGGTCTTCATTTGCTCACCGAACCTCCCCAATCCTATCACTGCTGCGTTTATGCCCCTGTACACATGCTTGATTCTCTTTCGGAGACATAGCAATCCATAGGTTTTAAGATACTTACTAGTCAGGTACATTCTTAGGCGTTTAATATGCGGTGTTGAGTCCATTTCGTTGAGCAAGGAGTAGCTCTTGTCTATTCCATATTTGGCTTAAGGAACTTTATCTGTGCTCATTTCAATCTCTGGTTTTATGCAGCACCCCAACTCACCTTTCCCCTTAAGCAAGCATAAGTTGGTTTTCGAAATTTGAGACCCTGTTCTGTTCTGTAATTCAGTTCCTGTGTAGCCAAGTTTACATTCCGTGTATTACTGATATCTTATGATGTTTCTTTTTCTGTGTGACTTATTTCAGTTAGAATCATCATACCTGAATCCACTCATTCTGCTGCTAAGGGCCTGATGACACAGATTTCATTGCTGAGTGATATTGCTTTGTAAGTAAATACCACAACTTCTTTATCCATTTTTCACTTTCTGCGATGTTGAACTTGTACTGTAAACGAGGTTCTTGTAAACAGAGCCGTTCCAAACTTTGGGGTGGCTGTGTCTTTTTGATTTTAAATTCCCTAAGCTATAGGACCATAAGTGGAAGTGCCCTAGGCTCTGTTGCTTTGTTTTTTAGATGTTTCAGGAAACACCATACACTTCTCCCCAGTGGTTGTTGGCAATTTACATCCCGCCCATCAGCATAACAAGGCTCCCAGTTCTCCATGGCCTGTCCTGCCTTTCTGGATTTTACACTTTTTTCAGATGGCCCTTTTGACCGGGGGGAAGTGAGACTTCATTGTAGTGCAGATTTCCTTTGCAAGCTTGCTTGGTTGGCCAAAAAGGGCGTATGCGTTTTTTCCTGAATATATTCAGGAAAAAACGCATACGCCCTTTTTGGCCAAGTGCATCATTGTGGACGTTCTGCCTCTTTTCCTATGCATTCAATGCAATTCCAGTCTACCTCCTAAAATCGGTTTCCTGCAATTCTGCCCCGCTTTCAAGTCCTCTTGGCAGCCTTACTTCAGTCTATTTTTGGACGATAGCTGTCATTTATAACTCTGCAGGTTTGTGAATTACAGTGCCCCTGAGCTCCTTTCTTCAACTCGCTTTCTTGTGACCTGGCCGCAACACCGCAGGATGGCTTCAGGCCCTAATCTGGTTCCGGCACGGCACACTGAGCCTTTGGTTATTTCCTCTTCCTGGTGGGAAATGAGAGTTAAATTTGCCCGTCCAGACACCTCCAGCTAGCCTCTCATTGGTTCTCGCTATTCCTGTTCATCTTCCGCAGAAATTGCAAACTGTGCCAAACAGGAGGTTAAAGGCGCTGACTCTCCAAGTGGGGAGAGTGTTAGTAAAGCGTCTGGAATGTTGCACCCGAGTACCAGGGGAGTAAAACTGAGACATATTTGAACACGTCTCCCGTTCACATGGTTGATCATACTTGGGTTCCACATGCATGTTTTAGCTGAAGGAAGAATACCTAAAACCTGGGTAGTTGAAACCCGTGGAATGGGTACCATGCAATATGACTTCAAAGGGTCTTCATTTGCTCACCGAACCTCCCCAATCCTATCACTGCTGCGTTTATGCGCCTGTACACATGCTTGATTCTCCTTCGGAGACATAGCAATCCATAGGTTTTAAGATACTTACTAGTCAGGTACATTCTTAGGCGTTTAATATGCGGTGTTGAGTCCATTTCGTTGAGCAAGGAGTAGCTCTTGTCTATTCCATATTTGGCTTAAGGAACTTTATCTGTGCTCATTTCAATCTCTGGTTTTATGCAGCACGCCAACTCACCTTTCCCCTTAAGCAAGCATAAGTTGGTTTTCGAAATTTGAGACCCTGTTCTGTTCTGTAATTCAGTTCCTGTGTAGCCAAGTTTACATTCCGTGTATTACTGATATCTTATGATGTTTCTTTTTCTGTGTGACTTATTTCAGTTAGAATCATCATACCTGAATCCACTCATTGTGCTGCTAAGGGCCTGATGACACAGATTTCATTGCTGAGTGATATTGCTTTGTAAGTAAATACCACAACTTCTTTATCCATTTTTCACTTTCTGCGATGTTGAACTTGTACTGTAAACGAGGTTCTTGTAAACAGAGCCGTTCCAAACTTTGGGGTGGCTGTGTCTTTTTGATTTTAATTTCCCTAGGCTATAGGACCATAAGTGGAAGTGCCCTAGGTTCTGTTGCTTTGTTTTTTAGATGTTTCAGGAAACACCATACACTTCTCCCGAGTGGTTGTTGGCAATTTACATCCCGCCCATCAGCATAACAAGGCTCCCAGTTCTCCATGGCCTGTCCTGCCTTTCTGGATTTTACACTTTTTTCAGATGGCCCTTTTGACCGGGGGGAAGTGAGACTTCATTGTAGTGCAGATTTCCTTTGCAAGCTTGCTTGGTTGGCCAAAAAGGGCGTATGCGTTTTTTCCTGAATATATTCAGGAAAAAACGCATACGCCCTTTTTGGCCAAGTGCATCATTGTGTACGTTCTGCCTCTTTTCCTATGCTTTCAATGCAATTCCAGTCTACCTCCTGAAATCGGTTTCCTGCAATTCTGCCCCGCTTTCAAGTCCTCTTGGCAGCCTTACTTCCGTCTATTTTTGGATGATAGCTGTCATTTATAACTCTGCAGGTTTGTGAATTACAGTGCCCCTGAGCTCCTTTCTTCAACTCGCTTTCTTGTGACCTGGCCGCAACACCGCAGGATGGCTTCAGGCCCTAATCTGGTTCCGGCACGGCACACTGAGCCTTTGGTTATTTCCTCTTCCTGGTGGGAAATGAGAGTTAAATTTGCCCGTCCAGACACCTCCAGCTAGCCTCTCATTGGTTCTCGCTATTCCTGTTCATCTTCTGCAGAAATTGCAAACTGGGCCAAACAGGAGGTTAAAGGGACTGACTCTCCAAGTGGGGAGAGTGTTAGTAAAGCGTCTGGAATGTTGCACCCGAGTACCAGGGGAGGAAAACTGAGACATATTTGAACACGTCTCCCGTTCACATGGTTGATCATACTTGGGTTCCACATGCATGTTTTAGCTGAAGGAAGAATACCTAAAACCTGGGTAGTTGAAACCCGTGGAATGGGTACCATGCAATATGACTTCAAAGGGTCTTCATTTGCTCACCGAACCTCCCCAACCCTATCACTGCTGCGTTTATGCCCCTGTACACATGCTTGATTCTCTTTTGGAGACATAGCAATCCATAGGTTTTAAGATACTTACTAGTCAGGTACATTCTTAGGCGTTTAATATGCAGTGTTGAGTCCATTTCGTTGAGCAAGGAGTAGCTCTTGTCTATTCCATATTTGGCTTAAGGAACTTTATCTGTGCTCATTTCAATCTCTGGTTTTATGCAGCACCCCAACTCACCTTTCCCCTTAAGCAAGCATAAGTTGGTTTTCTAAATTTGAGACCCTGTTCTGTTCTGTAATTCAGTTCCTGTGTAGCCAAGTTAACATTCCGTGTATTACTGATATCTTATGATGTTTCTTTTTCTGTGTGACTTATTTCAGTTAGAATCATCATACCTGCATCCACTCATTGTGATGCTAAGGGCCTGATGACACAGATTTCATTGCTGAGTGATATTGCTTTGTAAGTAAATACCACAACTTCTTTATCCATTTTTCACTTTCTGCGATGTTGAACTTGTACTGTAAACGAGGTTCTTGTAAACAGAGCTGTTCCAAACTTTGGGGTGGCTGTGTCTTTTTGATTTTAATTTCCCTAAGCTATAGGACCATAAGTGGAAGTGCCCTAGGTTCTGTTGCTTTGTTTTTTAGATGTTTCAGGAAACACCATACACTTCTCCCGAGTGTCTGTTGACAATTTACATCCCGCCCATCAGCATAACAAGGCTCCCAGTTCTCCATGGCCTGTCCTGCCTTTCTGGATTTTACACTTTTTTCAGATGGCCCTTTTGACCGGGGGGAAGTGAGACTTCATTGTAGTGCAGATTTCCTTTGCAAGCTTGCTTGGTTGGCCAAAAAGGGCGTATGCGTTTTTTCCTGAATATATTCAGGAAAAAACGCATACGCCCTTTTTGACCAAGTGCATCATTGTGGACGTTCTGCCTCTTTTCCTATGCTTTCAATGCAATTCCAGTCTACCTCCTGAAATCGGTTTCCTGCAATTCTGCCCCGCTTTCAAGTCCTCTTGGCAGCCTTACTTCAGTCTATTTTTGGACGATAGCTGTCATTTATAACTCTGCAGGTTTGTGAATTACAGTGCCCCTGAGCTCCTTTCTTCAACTCGCTTTCTTGTGACCTGGCCGCAACACCGCAGGATGGCTTCAGGCCCTAATCTGGTTCCGGAACGGCACGCTGAGCCTTTGGTTATTTCCTCTTCCTGGTGGGAAATGAGAGTTAAATTTGCCCGTCCAGACACCTCCAGCTAGCCTCTCATTGGTTCTCGCTATTCTTGTTCATCTTCCGCAGAAATTGCAAACTGGGCCAAACAGGAGGTTAAAGGGACTGACTCTCCAAGTGGGGAAAGTGTTAGTAAAGCGTCTGGAATGTTGCACCCGAGTACCAGGGGAGGAAAACTGAGACATATTTGAACACGTCTCCGTTCACATGGTTGATCATACTTGGGTTCCACATGCATGTTTTAGCTGAAGGAAGAATACCTAAAACCTGGGTAGTTGAAACCCGTGGAATGGGTACCATGCAATATGACTTCAAAGGGTCTTCATTTGCTCACCGAACCTCCCCAACCCTATCACTGCTGCGTTTATGCCCCTGTACACATGCTTGATTCTCTTTTGGAGACATAGCAATCCATAGGTTTTAAGATACTTACTAGTCAGGTACATTCTTAGGCGTTTAATATGCAGTGTTGAGTCCATTTCGTTGAGCAAGGAGTAGCTCTTGTCTATTCCATATTTGGCTTAAGGAACTTTATCTGTGCTCATTTCAATCTCTGGTTTTATGCAGCACCCCAACTCACCTTTCCCCTTAAGCAAGCATAAGTTGGTTTTCTAAATTTGAGACCCTGTTCTGTTCTGTAATTCAGTTCCTGTGTAGCCAAGTTAACATTCCGTGTATTACTGATATCTTATGATGTTTCTTTTTCTGTGTGACTTATTTCAGTTAGAATCATCATACCTGCATCCACTCATTGTGATGCTAAGGGCCTGATGACACAGATTTCATTGCTGAGTGATATTGCTTTGTAAGTAAATACCACAACTTCTTTATCCATTTTTCACTTTCTGCGATGTTGAACTTGTACTGTAAACGAGGTTCTTGTAAACAGAGCTGTTCCAAACTTTGGGGTGGCTGTGTCTTTTTGATTTTAATTTCCCTAAGCTATAGGACCATAAGTGGAAGTGCCCTAGGTTCTGTTGCTTTGTTTTTTAGATGTTTCAGGAAACACCATACACTTCTCCCGAGTGTCTGTTGACAATTTACATCCCGCCCATCAGCATAACAAGGCTACCAGTTCTCCATGGCCTGTCCTGCCTTTCTGGATTTTACACTTTTTTCAGATGGCCCTTTTGACCGGGGGGAAGTGAGACTTCATTGTAGTGCAGATTTCCTTTGCAAGCTTGCTTGGTTGGCCAAAAAGGGCGTATGCGTTTTTTCCTGAATATATTCAGGAAAAAACGCATACGCACTTTTTGGCCAAGTGCATCATTGTGGACGTTCTGCCTCTTTTCCTATGCTTTCAATGCAATTCCAGTCTACCTCCTGAAATCGGTTTCCTGCAATTCTGCCCCGCTTTCAAGTCCTCTTGGCAGCCTTACTTCAGTCTATTTTTGGACGATAGCTGTCATTTATAACTCTGCAGGTTTGTGAATTACAGTGCCCCTGAGCTCCTTTCTTCAACTCGCTTTCTTGTGACCTGGCCGCAACACCGCAGGATGGCTTCAGGCCCTAATCTGGTTCCGGAACGGCACGCTGAGCCTTTGGTTATTTCCTCTTCCTGGTGGGAAATGAGAGTGAAATTTGCCCGTCCAGACACCTCCAGCTAGCCTCTCATTGGTTCTCGCTATTCTTGTTCATCTTCCGCAGAAATTGCAAACTGGGCCAAACAGGAGGTTAAAGGGACTGACTCTCCAAGTGGGGAAAGTGTTAGTAAAGCGTCTGGAATGTTGCACCCGAGTACCAGGGGAGGAAAACTGAGACATATTTGAACACGTCTCCCGTTCACGTGGTTGATCATACTTGGGTTCCATATGCATGTTTTAGCTGAAGGAAGAATACCTAAAACCTGGGTAGTTGAAACCCGTGGAATGGGTACCATGCAATATGACTTCAAAGGGTCTTCATTTGCTCACCGAACCTCTCCAATCCTATCACTGCTGCGTTTATGCCCCTGTACACATGCTTGATTCTCTTTCGGAGACATAGCAATCCATAGGTTTTAAGATACTTACTAGTCAGGTACATACTTAGGCGTTTAATATGCGGTGTTGAGTCCATTTCGTTGAGCAAGGAGTAGCTCTTGTCTATTTCATATTTGGCTTAAGGAACTTTATCTGTGCTCATTTCAATCTCTGGTTTTATGCAGCACCCCAACTCACCTTTCCCCTTAAGCAAGCATAAGTTGGTTTTCTAAATTTGAGACCCTGTTCTGTTCTGTAATTCAGTTCCTGTGTAGCCAAGTTTACATTCCGTGTATTACTGATATCTTATGATGTTTCTTTTTCTGTGTGACTTATTTCAGTTAGAATCATCATACCTGAATCCACTCATTGTGCTGCTAAGGGCCTGATGACACAGATTTCATTGCTGAGTGATATTGCTTTTTAAGTAAATACCACAACTTCTTTATCCATTTTTCACTTTCTGCGATGTTGAACTTGTACTGTAAACGAGGTTCTTGTAAACAGAGCCGTTCCAAACTTTGGGGTGGCTGTGTCTTTTTGATTTTGAATTCCCTAAGCTATAGGACCATAAGTGGAAGTGCCCTAGGCTCTGTTGCTTTGTTTTTTAGATGTTTCAGGAAACACCATACACTTCTCCTGAGTGGTTGTTGGCAATTTACATCCCGCCCATCAGCATAACAAGGCTCCCAGTTCTCCATGGCCTGTCCTGCCTTTCTGGATTTTACACTTTTTTCAGATGGCCCTTTTGACCGGGGGGAAGTGAGACTTCATTGTAGTGCAGATTTCCTTTGCAAGCTTGCTTGGTTGGCCAAAAAGGGCGTATGCGTTTTTTCCTGAATATATTCAGGAAAAAACGCATACGCCCTTTTTGGCCAAGTGCATCATTGTGGACGTTCTGCCTCTTTTCCTATGCATTCAATGCAATTCCAGTCTACCTCCTGAAATCGGTTTCCTGCAATTCTGCCCCGCTTTGAAGTCCTCTTGGCAGCCTTACTTCAGTCTATTTTTGGACGATAGCTGTCATTTATAACTCTGCAGGTTTGTGAATTACAGTGCCCCTGAGCTCCTTTCTTCAACTCGCTTTCTTGTGACCTGGCCGCAACACCGCAGGATGGCTTCAGGCCCTAATCTGGTTCCGGCACGGCACGCTGAGCCTTTGGTTATTTCCTCTTCCTGGTGGGAAATGAGAGTTAAATTTGCCCGTCCAGACACCTCCAGCTAGTCTCTCATTGGTTCTCGCTATTCCTGTTCATCTTCCGCAGAAATTGCAAACTGGGCCAAACAGGAGGTTAAAGGGACTGACTCTCCAAGTGGGGAGAGTGTTAGTAAAGCGTCTGGAATGTTGCACCCGAGTAACAGGGGAGGAAAACTGAGACATATTTGAACATGTCTCCCGTTCACATGGTTGATCATACTCTGGGTTCCACATGCATGTTTTAGCTGAAGGAAGAATACCTTAAACCTGGAGAGTTCAGACCCGTGTAATGGGTACCATGCAATATGACTTCAAAGGGTCTTCATTTGCTCACCGAACCTCTCCAATCCTATCACTGCTGCGTTTATGCCCCTGTACACATGCTTGATTCTCTTTCGGAGACATAGCAATCCATAGGTTTTAAGATACTTACTAGTCAGGTACATTCTTAGGCGTTTAATATGCGGTGTTGAGTCCATTTCGTTGAGCAAGGAGTAGCTCTTGTCTATTCCATATTTGGCTTAAGGAACTTTATCTGTGCTCATTTCAATCTCTGGTTTTATACAGCACCCCAACTCACCTTTCCCCTTAAGCAAGCATAAGTTGGTTTTCTAAATTTGAGACCCTGTTCTGTTCTGTAATTCAGTTCCTGTGTAGCCAAGTTTACATTCCGTGTATTACTGATATCTTATGATGTTTCTATTTCTGTGTGACTTATTTCAGTTAGATTCATCATACCTGAATCCACTCATTGTGCTGCTAAGGGCCTGATGACACAGATTTCATTGCTGAGTGATATTGCTTTGTAAGTAAATACCACAACTTCTTTATCCATTTTTCACCTTCTGCGATGTTGAACTTGTACTGTAAACGAGGTTCCTGTAAACAGAGGCGTCCCAAACTTTGGGGTGGCTGTGTCTTTTTGATTTTAATTTCCCTAAGCTATAGGACCATAAGTGGAAGTGCCCTAGGCTCTGTTGCTTTGTTTTTTAGATGTTTCAGGAAACACCATACACTTCTCCAGAGTGTCTGTTGGCAATTTACATCCCACCCATCACCATAACAAGGCTCCCAGTTCTCCATGGCCTGTCCTGCCTTTCTGGATTTTACACTTTTTTCAGATGGCCCTTTTGACCGGGGGGGGGGGGAAGTGAGACTTCATTGTAGTGCAGATTTCCTTTGCAAGCTTGCTTGGTTGGCCAAAAAGGGCGTATGCGTTTTTTCCTGAATATATTCAGGAAAAAACGCATACGCCCTTTTTGGCCAAGTGCATCATTGTGGAGGTTCTGCCTCTTTTCCTATGCTTTCAATGCAATTCCAGTCTACCTCCTGAAATCGGTTTCCTGCAATTCTGCCCCGCTTTCAAGTCCTCTTGGCAACCTTACTTCAGTCTATTTTTGGACGATAGCTGTCATTTATAACTCTGCAGGTTTGTGAATTACAGTGCCCCTGAGCTCCTTTCTTCAACTCGCTTTCTTGTGAGCTGGCCGCAACACCGCAGGATGGCTTCAGGCCCTAATCTGGTTCCGGCCCGGCATGCTGAGCCTTTGGTTAATTCCTCTTCCTGGTGGGAAATGAGAGTTAAATTTGCCCGTCCAGACACCTCCAGCTAGTCTCTCATTGGTTCTCGCTATTCCTGTTCATCTTCCGCAGAAATTGCAAACTGGGCCAAACAGGAGGTTAAAGACACTGACTCTCCAAGTCGGGAGAGTGTTAGTAAAGCGTCTGGAATGTTGCACCCGAGTACCAGGGTACGAAAACTGAGACATATTTGAACACGTCTCCCGATCACATGGTTGATCATACTCTGGGTTCCACATGCATGTTTTAGCTGAAGGAAGAATACCTAAAACCTGGGTAGTTGAAACCCGTGGAATGGGTACCATGCAATATGACTTCAAAGGGTCTTCATTTGCTCACCGAACTTCTCCAATCCTATCACTGCTGCGTTTATGCCCCTGTACACATGCTTGATTCTCTTTCGGAGACATAGCAATCCATAGGTTTTAAGATACTTACTAGTCAGGTACATTCTTAGGCGTTTAATATGCGGTGTTGAGTCCATTTCGTTGAGCAAGGAGTAGCTCTTGTCTATTCCATATTTGACTTAAGGAACTTTATCTGTGCTCATTTCAATCTCTGGTTTTATGCAGCACCCCAACTCACCTTTACCCTTAAGCAAGCATAAGTTGGTTTTCTAAATTTGAGACCCTGTTCTATTCTGTAATTCAGTTCCTGTGTAGCCAAGTTTCCATTTCGTGTATTACTGATATCTTATGATGTTTCTTTTTCTGTGTGACTTACTTCAGTTAGAATCATCATACCTGAATCCACTCATTGTGCTGCTAAGGGCCTGATGACACAGATTTCATTGCTGAGTGATATTGCTTTGTAAGTAAATACCACAACTTCTTTATCCATTTTTCACTTTCTGCGATGTTGAACTTGTACTGTAAACGAGGTTCTTGTAAACAGAGCCGTTCCAAACTTTGGGGTGGCTGTGTCTTTTTGATTTTAATTTCCCTAAGCTATAGGACCATAAGTGGAAGTGCCCTAGGTTCTGTTGCTTTGTTTTTTAGATGTTTCAGGAAACACCATACACTTCTCCCAAGTGGTTGTTGGCAATTTACATCCCGCCCATCAGCATAACAAGGCTCCCAGTTCTCCATGGCCTGTCCTGCTTTTCTGGATTTTACACTTTTTTCAGATGGCCCTTTTGACCGGGGGGAAGTGAGACTTCATTGTAGTGCAGATTTCCTTTGCAAGCTTGCTTGGTTGGCCAAAAAGGGCGTATGCGTTTTTCCTGAATATATTCAGGAAAAAACGCATACGCCCTTTTTGGCCAAGTGCATCATTGTGGACGTTCTGCCTCTTTTCCTATGCTTTCAATGCAATTTCAGTCTACCTCCTGAAATCGGTTTCCTGCAATTCTGCCCCGCTTTCAAGTCCTCTTGGCAGCCTTACTTCAGTCTATTTTTGGACGATAGCTGTCATTTATAACTCTGCAGGTTTGTGAATTACAGTGCCCCTGAGCTCCTTTCTTCAACTCGCTTTCTTGTGACCTGGCCGCAACACCGCAGGATGGCTTCAGGCCCTAATCTGGTTCTGGTACGGCACGCTGAGCCTTTGGTTATTTCCTCTTCCTGGTGGGAAATGAGAGTTAAATTTGCCCGTCCAGACACCTCCAGCTAGCCTCTCATTGGTTCTCACTATTCCTGTTCATCTTCCGCAGAAATTGCAAACTGGGCCAAACAGGAGGTTAAAGGGACTGACTCTCCAAGTGGGGAGAGTGTTAGTAAAGCGTCTGGAATGTTGCACCCGAGTACCAGGGGAGGAAAACTGAGACATATTTGAACACGTCTCCCGATCACATGGTTGATCATACTCTGGGTTCCACATGCATGTTTTAGCTGAAGGAAAAATACCTAAAATCTGGGTAGTTGAAACCCGTGGAATGAGTACCATGCAATATGACTTCAAAGGGTCTTCATTTGCTCACTGAACCTCTCCAATCCTATCACTGCTGCGTTTATGCCCCTGTACACATGCTTGATTCTCTTTCGGAGACATAGCAATCCATAGGTTTTAAGATACTTACTAGTCAGGTACATTCTTAGGCGTTTAATATGCGGTGTTGAGTCCATTTCGTTGAGCAAGGAGTAGCTCTTGTCTATTCCATATTTGGCTTAAGGAACTTTATCTGTGCTCATTTCAATCTCTGGTTTTATGCAGCACCCCAACTCACCTTTCCCCTTAAGCAAGCATAAGTTGGTTTTCTAAATTTGAGACCCTGTTCTGTTCTGTAATTCAGTTCCTGTGTAGCCAAGTTTACCTTCCGTGTATTACTGATAACTTATGATGTTTCTTTTTCTGTGTGACTTATTTCAGTTAGAATCATCATACCTGAATCCACTCATTGTGCTGCTAAGGGCCTGATGACACAGATTTCATTGCTGAGTGATATTGCTTTGTAAGTAAATACCACAACTTCTTTATCCATTTTTCACTTTCTGCGATGTTGAACTTGTACTGTAAACGAGGTTCTTGTAAACAGAGCTGTTCCAAACTTTGGGGTGGCTGTGTCTTTTTGATTTTAATTTCCCTAAGCTATAGGACCATAAGTGGAAGTGCCCTAGGTTCTGTTGCTTTGTTTTTTAGATGTTTCAGGAAACACCATACACTTCTCCCGAGTGTCTGTTGACAATTTACATCCCGCCCATCAGCATAACAAGGCTACCAGTTCTCCATGGCCTGTCCTGCCTTTCTGGATTTTACACTTTTTTCAGATGGCCCTTTTGACCGGGGGGAAGTGAGACTTCATTGTAGTGCAGATTTCCTTTGCAAGCTTGCTTGGTTGGCCAAAAAGGGCGTATGCGTTTTTTCCTGAATATATTCAGGAAAAAACGCATACGCACTTTTTGGCCAAGTGCATCATTGTGGACGTTCTGCCTCTTTTCCTATGCTTTCAATGCAATTCCAGTCTACCTCCTGAAATCGGTTTCCTGCAATTCTGCCCCGCTTTCAAGTCCTCTTGGCAGCCTTACTTCAGTCTATTTTTGGACGATAGCTGTCATTTATAACTCTGCAGGTTTGTGAATTACAGTGCCCCTGAGCTCCTTTCTTCAACTCGCTTTCTTGTGACCTGGCCGCAACACCGCAGGATGGCTTCAGGCCCTAATCTGGTTCCGGAACGGCACGCTGAGCCTTTGGTTATTTCCTCTTCCTGGTGGGAAATGAGAGTGAAATTTGCCCGTCCAGACACCTCCAGCTAGCCTCTCATTGGTTCTCGCTATTCTTGTTCATCTTCCGCAGAAATTGCAAACTGGGCCAAACAGGAGGTTAAAGGGACTGACTCTCCAAGTGGGGAAAGTGTTAGTAAAGCGTCTGGAATGTTGCACCCGAGTACCAGGGGAGGAAAACTGAGACATATTTGAACACGTCTCCCGTTCACGTGGTTGATCATACTTGGGTTCCATATGCATGTTTTAGCTGAAGGAAGAATACCTAAAACCTGGGTAGTTGAAACCCGTGGAATGGGTACCATGCAATATGACTTCAAAGGGTCTTCATTTGCTCACCGAACCTCTCCAATCCTATCACTGCTGCGTTTATGCCCCTGTACACATGCTTGATTCTCTTTCGGAGACATAGCAATCCATAGGTTTTAAGATACTTACTAGTCAGGTACATACTTAGGCGTTTAATATGCGGTGTTGAGTCCATTTCGTTGAGCAAGGAGTAGCTCTTGTCTATTTCATATTTGGCTTAAGGAACTTTATCTGTGCTCATTTCAATCTCTGGTTTTATGCAGCACCCCAACTCACCTTTCCCCTTAAGCAAGCATAAGTTGGTTTTCTAAATTTGAGACCCTGTTCTGTTCTGTAATTCAGTTCCTGTGTAGCCAAGTTTACATTCCGTGTATTACTGATATCTTATGATGTTTCTTTTTCTGTGTGACTTATTTCAGTTAGAATCATCATACCTGAATCCACTCATTGTGCTGCTAAGGGCCTGATGACACAGATTTCATTGCTGAGTGATATTGCTTTTTAAGTAAATACCACAACTTCTTTATCCATTTTTCACTTTCTGCGATGTTGAACTTGTACTGTAAACGAGGTTCTTGTAAACAGAGCCGTTCCAAACTTTGGGGTGGCTGTGTCTTTTTGATTTTGAATTCCCTAAGCTATAGGACCATAAGTGGAAGTGCCCTAGGCTCTGTTGCTTTGTTTTTTAGATGTTTCAGGAAACACCATACACTTCTCCCGAGTGGTTGTTGGCAATTTACATCCCGCCCATCAGCATAACAAGGCTCCCAGTTCTCCATGGCCTGTCCTGCCTTTCTGGATTTTACACTTTTTTCAGATGGCCCTTTTGACCGGGGGGAAGTGAGACTTCATTGTAGTGCAGATTTCCTTTGCAAGCTTGCTTGGTTGGCCAAAAAGGGCGTATGCGTTTTTTCCTGAATATATTCAGGAAAAAACGCATACGCCCTTTTTGGCCAAGTGCATCATTGTGGACGTTCTGCCTCTTTTCCTATGCATTCAATGCAATTCCAGTCTACCTCCTGAAATCGGTTTCCTGCAATTCTGCCCCGCTTTGAAGTCCTCTTGGCAGCCTTACTTCAGTCTATTTTTGGACGATAGCTGTCATTTATAACTCTGCAGGTTTGTGAATTACAGTGCCCCTGAGCTCCTTTCTTCAACTCGCTTTCTTGTGACCTGGCCGCAACACCGCAGGATGGCTTCAGGCCCTAATCTGGTTCCGGCACGGCACGCTGAGCCTTTGGTTATTTCCTCTTCCTGGTGGGAAATGAGAGTTAAATTTGCCCGTCCAGACACCTCCAGCTAGTCTCTCATTGGTTCTCGCTATTCCTGTTCATCTTCCGCAGAAATTGCAAACTGGGCCAAACAGGAGGTTAAAGGGACTGACTCTCCAAGTGGGGAGAGTGTTAGTAAAGCGTCTGGAATGTTGCACCCGAGTAACAGGGGAGGAAAACTGAGACATATTTGAACATGTCTCCCGTTCACATGGTTGATCATACTCTGGGTTCCACATGCATGTTTTAGCTGAAGGAAGAATACCTTAAACCTGGAGAGTTCAGACCCGTGTAATGGGTACCATGCAATATGACTTCAAAGGGTCTTCATTTGCTCACCGAACCTCTCCAATCCTATCACTGCTGCGTTTATGCCCCTGTACACATGCTTGATTCTCTTTCGGAGACATAGCAATCCATAGGTTTTAAGATACTTACTAGTCAGGTACATTCTTAGGCGTTTAATATGCGGTGTTGAGTCCATTTCGTTGAGCAAGGAGTAGCTCTTGTCTATTCCATATTTGGCTTAAGGAACTTTATCTGTGCTCATTTCAATCTCTGGTTTTATACAGCACCCCAACTCACCTTTCCCCTTAAGCAAGCATAAGTTGGTTTTCTAAATTTGAGACCCTGTTCTGTTCTGTAATTCAGTTCCTGTGTAGCCAAGTTTACATTCCGTGTATTACTGATATCTTATGATGTTTCTATTTCTGTGTGACTTATTTCAGTTAGATTCATCATACCTGAATCCACTCATTGTGCTGCTAAGGGCCTGATGACACAGATTTCATTGCTGAGTGATATTGCTTTGTAAGTAAATACCACAACTTCTTTATCCATTTTTCACCTTCTGCGATGTTGAACTTGTACTGTAAACGAGGTTCCTGTAAACAGAGGCGTCCCAAACTTTGGGGTGGCTGTGTCTTTTTGATTTTAATTTCCCTAAGCTATAGGACCATAAGTGGAAGTGCCCTAGGCTCTGTTGCTTTGTTTTTTAGATGTTTCAGGAAACACCATACACTTCTCCAGAGTGTCTGTTGGCAATTTACATCCCACCCATCACCATAACAAGGCTCCCAGTTCTCCATGGCCTGTCCTGCCTTTCTGGATTTTACACTTTTTTCAGATGGCCCTTTTGACCGGGGGGGGGGGGAAGTGAGACTTCATTGTAGTGCAGATTTCCTTTGCAAGCTTGCTTGGTTGGCCAAAAAGGGCGTATGCGTTTTTTCCTGAATATATTCAGGAAAAAACGCATACGCCCTTTTTGGCCAAGTGCATCATTGTGGACGTTCTGCCTCTTTTCCTATGCTTTCAATGCAATTCCAGTCTACCTCCTGAAATCGGTTTCCTGCAATTCTGCCCCGCTTTCAAGTCCTCTTGGCAACCTTACTTCAGTCTATTTTTGGACGATAGCTGTCATTTATAACTCTGCAGGTTTGTGAATTACAGTGCCCCTGAGCTCCTTTCTTCAACTCGCTTTCTTGTGAGCTGGCCGCAACACCGCAGGATGGCTTCAGGCCCTAATCTGGTTCCGGCCCGGCATGCTGAGCCTTTGGTTAATTCCTCTTCCTGGTGGGAAATGAGAGTTAAATTTGCCCGTCCAGACACCTCCAGCTAGTCTCTCATTGGTTCTCGCTATTCCTGTTCATCTTCCGCAGAAATTGCAAACTGGGCCAAACAGGAGGTTAAAGACACTGACTCTCCAAGTCGGGAGAGTGTTAGTAAAGCGTCTGGAATGTTGCACCCGAGTACCAGGGTACGAAAACTGAGACATATTTGAACACGTCTCCCGATCACATGGTTGATCATACTCTGGGTTCCACATGCATGTTTTAGCTGAAGGAAGAATACCTAAAACCTGGGTAGTTGAAACCCGTGGAATGGGTACCATGCAATATGACTTCAAAGGGTCTTCATTTGCTCACCGAACTTCTCCAATCCTATCACTGCTGCGTTTATGCCCCTGTACACATGCTTGATTCTCTTTCGGAGACATAGCAATCCATAGGTTTTAAGATACTTACTAGTCAGGTACATTCTTAGGCGTTTAATATGCGGTGTTGAGTCCATTTCGTTGAGCAAGGAGTAGCTCTTGTCTATTCCATATTTGACTTAAGGAACTTTATCTGTGCTCATTTCAATCTCTGGTTTTATGCAGCACCCCAACTCACCTTTACCCTTAAGCAAGCATAAGTTGGTTTTCTAAATTTGAGACCCTGTTCTATTCTGTAATTCAGTTCCTGTGTAGCCAAGTTTCCATTTCGTGTATTACTGATATCTTATGATGTTTCTTTTTCTGTGTGACTTACTTCAGTTAGAATCATCATACCTGAATCCACTCATTGTGCTGCTAAGGGCCTGATGACACAGATTTCATTGCTGAGTGATATTGCTTTGTAAGTAAATACCACAACTTCTTTATCCATTTTTCACTTTCTGCGATGTTGAACTTGTACTGTAAACGAGGTTCTTGTAAACAGAGCCGTTCCAAACTTTGGGGTGGCTGTGTCTTTTTGATTTTAATTTCCCTAAGCTATAGGACCATAAGTGGAAGTGCCCTAGGTTCTGTTGCTTTGTTTTTTAGATGTTTCAGGAAACACCATACACTTCTCCCAAGTGGTTGTTGGCAATTTACATCCCGCCCATCAGCATAACAAGGCTCCCAGTTCTCCATGGCCTGTCCTGCTTTTCTGGATTTTACACTTTTTTCAGATGGCCCTTTTGACCGGGGGGAAGTGAGACTTCATTGTAGTGCAGATTTCCTTTGCAAGCTTGCTTGGTTGGCCAAAAAGGGCGTATGCGTTTTTCCTGAATATATTCAGGAAAAAACGCATACGCCCTTTTTGGCCAAGTGCATCATTGTGGACGTTCTGCCTCTTTTCCTATGCTTTCAATGCAATTTCAGTCTACCTCCTGAAATCGGTTTCCTGCAATTCTGCCCCGCTTTCAAGTCCTCTTGGCAGCCTTACTTCAGTCTATTTTTGGACGATAGCTGTCATTTATAACTCTGCAGGTTTGTGAATTACAGTGCCCCTGAGCTCCTTTCTTCAACTCGCTTTCTTGTGACCTGGCCGCAACACCGCAGGATGGCTTCAGGCCCTAATCTGGTTCTGGTACGGCACGCTGAGCCTTTGGTTATTTCCTCTTCCTGGTGGGAAATGAGAGTTAAATTTGCCCGTCCAGACACCTCCAGCTAGCCTCTCATTGGTTCTCACTATTCCTGTTCATCTTCCGCAGAAATTGCAAACTGGGCCAAACAGGAGGTTAAAGGCGCTGACTCTCCAAGTGGGGAGAGTGTTAGTAAAGCGTCTGGAATGTTGCACCCGAGTACCAGGGGAGGAAAACTGAGACATATTTGAACACGTCTCCCGATCACATGGTTGATCATACTCTGGGTTCCACATGCATGTTTTAGCTGAAGGAAAAATACCTAAAATCTGGGTAGTTGAAACCCGTGGAATGAGTACCATGCAATATGACTTCAAAGGGTCTTCATTTGCTCACTGAACCTCTCCAATCCTATCACTGCTGCGTTTATGCCCCTGTACACATGCTTGATTCTCTTTCGGAGACATAGCAATCCATAGGTTTTAAGATACTTACTAGTCAGGTACATTCTTAGGCGTTTAATATGCGGTGTTGAGTCCATTTCGTTGAGCAAGGAGTAGCTCTTGTCTATTCCATATTTGGCTTAAGGAACTTTATCTGTGCTCATTTCAATCTCTGGTTTTATGCAGCACCCCAACTCACCTTTCCCCTTAAGCAAGCATAAGTTGGTTTTCTAAATTTGAGACCCTGTTCTGTTCTGTAATTCAGTTCCTGTGTAGCCAAGTTTACCTTCCGTGTATTACTGATAACTTATGATGTTTCTTTTTCTGTGTGACTTATTTCAGTTAGAATCATCATACCTGAATCCACTCATTGTGCTGCTAAGGGCCTGATGACACAGATTTCATTGCTGAGTGATATTGCTTTGTAAGTAAATACCACAACTTCTTTATCCATTTTTCACTTTCTGCGATGTTGAACTTGTACTGTAAACGAGGTTCTTGTAAACAGAGCCGTTCCAAACTTTGGGGTGGCTGTGTCTTTTTGATTTTAAATTCCCTAAGCCTTAGGACCATAAGTGGCAGTGCCCTAGGCTCTGTTGCTTTGTTTTTTAGATGTTTCAGGAAACACCATACACTTCTCCCAAGTGGTTGTTGGCAATTTACATCCCACCCATCAGCATAACAAGGCTCCCAGTTCTCCATGGCCTGTCCTGCCTTTCTGGATTTTACACTTTTTTCAGATGGCCCTTTTGACCGGGGGGAAGTGAGACTTCATTGTAGTGCAGATTTCCTTTGCAAGCTTGCTTGGTTGGCCAAAAAGGGCGTATGCGTTTTTTCCTGAATATATTCAGGAAAAAACGCATACGCCCTTTTTGGCCAAGTGCATCATTGTGGACGTTCTGCCTCTTTTCCTATGCTTTCAATGCAATTCCAGTCTACCTCCTGAAATCGGTTTCCTGCAATTCTGCCCCACTTTCAACTCCTCTTGGCAGCCTTACTTCAGTATATTTTTGGACGATAGCTGTCATTTATTACTCTGCAGGTTTGTGAATTACAGTGCCCCTGAGCTCCTTTCTTCAACTCGCTTTCTTTTGAGCTGGCCGCAATACCGCAGGATGGCTTCAGGCCCTAATCTAGTTCCGGTACGGCACGCTGAGCCTTTGGTTATTTCCTCTTCCTGGTGGGAAATGAGAGTTAAATTTGCCCGTCCAGACACCTCCAGCTAGCCTCTCATTGGTTCTCACTATTCCTGTTCATCTTCCGCAGAAATTGCAAACTGGGCCAAACAGGAGGTTAAAGGCGCTGACTCTCCAAGTGGGGAGAGTGTTAGTAAAGCGTCTGGAATGTTGCACCCGAGTACCAGGGGAGGAAAACTGAGACATATTTGAACACGTCTCCCGTTCACATGGTTGATCATACTTGGGTTCCACATGCATGTTTTAGCTGAAGGAAGAATACCTAAAACCTGGGTAGTTGAAACCCGTGGAATGGGTACCATGCAATATGACTTCAAAGGGTCTTCATTTGCTCACCGAACCTCTCCAATCCTATCACTGCTGCGTTTATGCCCCTGTACACATGCTTGATTCTCTTTCGGAGACATAGCAATCCATAGGTTTTAAGATACTTACTAGTCAGGTACATTCTTAGGCGTTTAATATGCGGTGTTGAGTCCATTTCGTTGAGCAAGGAGTAGCTCTTGTCTATTCCATATTTGGCTTAAGGAACTTTATCTGTGCTCATTTCAATCTCTGGTTTTATGCAGCACCCCAACTCACCTTTCCCCTTAAGCAAGCATAAGTTGGTTTTCGAAATTTGAGACCCTGTTCTGTTCTGTAATTCAGTTCCTGTGTAGCCAAGTTTACCTTCCGTGTATTACTGATAACTTATGATGTTTCTTTTTCTGTGTGACTTATTTCAGTTAGAATCATCATACCTGAATCCACTCATTGTGCTGCTAAGGGCCTGATGACACAGATTTCATTGCTGAGTGATATTGTTTTGTAAGTAAATACCACAACTTCTTTACCCATTTTTCACTTTCTGCGATGTTGAACTTGTACTGTAAACGAGGTTCCTGTAAACAGAGGCGTCCCAAACTTTGGGGTGGCTGTGTCTTTTTGATTTTAATTTCCCTAAGCTATAGGACCATAAGTGGAAGTGCCCTAGGCTCTGTTGCTTTGTTTTTTAGATGTTTCAGGAAACACCATACACTTCTCCCGAGTGGTTGTTGGCAATTTACATCCCACCCATCACCATAACAAGGCTCCCAGTTCTCCATGGCCTGTCCTGCCTTTCTGTATTTTACACTTTTTTCAGATGGCCCTTTTGACCGGGGGGAAGTGAGACTTCATTGTAGTGCAGATTTCCTTTGCAAGCTTGCTTGGTTGGCCAAAAAGAGCGTATGCGTTTTTTCCTGAATATATTCAGGAAAAAACGCATACGCCCTTTTTGGCCAAGTGCATCATTGTGGACGTTCTGCCTCTTTTCCTATGCTTTCAATGCAATTCCAGTCTACCTCCTGAAATCGGTTTCCTGCAATTCTGCCCCGCTTTCAAGTCCTCTTGGCAGCCTTACTTCAGTCTATTTTTGGACGATAGCTGTCATTTATAACTCTGCAGGTTTGTGAATTACAGTGCCCCTGAGCTCCTTTCTTCAACTCGCTTTCTTTTGAGCTGGCCGCAACAGCGCAGGATGGCTTCAGGCCCTAATCTGGTTCCGGTACGGCACGCTGAGCCTTTGGTTATTTCCTCTTCCTGTTGGGAAATGAGAGTTAAATTTGCCCGTCCAGACACCTCCAGCTAGCCTCTCATTGGTTCTCGCTATTCCTGTTCATCTTCCGCAGAAATTGCAAACTGGGCCAAACAGGAGGTTAAAGGCACTGACTCTCCAAGTGGGGAGAGTGTTAGTAAAGCGTCTGGAATGTTGCACCCGAGTACCAGGGGAGGAAAACTGAGACATATTTGAACACGTCTCCCATTCACATGGTTGATCATACTCTGGGTTCCACATGCATGTTTTACCTGAAGGAAGAATACCTAAAACCTGGGTAGTTGAAACCCGTGGAATGGGTACCATGCAATATGACTTCAAAGGGTCTTCATTTGCTCACCGAACCTCTCCAATCCTATCACTGCTGCGTTTATGCCCCTGTACACATGCTTGATTCTCTTTCGGAGACATAGCAATCCATAGGTTTTAAGATACTTACTAGTCAGGTACATTCTTAGGCGTTTAATATGCGGTGTTGAGTCCATTTCGTTGAGCAAGGAGTAGCTCTTGTCTATTCCATATTTGGCTTAAGGAACTTTATCTGTGCTCATTTCAATCTCTGGTTTTATGTAGCAACCCAACTCACCTTTCCCCTTAAGCAAGCATAAGTTGGTTTTCTAAATTTGATAACCTGTTCTGTTTTGGAATTCAGTTCCTGTGTAGCCAAGTTTACATTCCGTGTATTAGTGATATCTTATGATGTTTCTTTTTCTGTGTGACTTATTTCAGTTAGAATCATCGTACCTGAATCTACTCATTATGCTGCTACGGGCCTGATGACATAGATTTCATTGCTGAGTGATACTGCATTGTACGTAAGTACCACAAGTTCTTTATCCATTTTTCACTTTCTGCGATGTTGAACTTGTACTGTAAACGAGGTTCTTGTAAACAGAGCCGTTCCAAACTTTGGGGTGGCTGTGTCTTTTTGATTTTAATTTCCCTAAGCTATAGGACCATAAGTGGAAGTGCCCTAGGCTCTGTTGCTTTGTTTTTTAGATGTTTCAGGAAACACCATACACTTCTCCCGAGTGTCTGTTGGCAATTTACATCCCGCCCATCAGCATAACAAGGCTCCCAGTTCTCAATGGCCTGTTGCCTTTCTGGATTTTACACTTTTTTCAGATGGCCCTTTTGACCGGGGGGAAGTGAGACTTCATTGTAGTGCAGATTTCCTTTGCAAGCTTGCTTGGTTGGCCAAAAAGGGCGTATGTGTTTTTTCCTGATTATATTCAGGAAAAAACGCAAACGCCCTTTTTGGCCAAGTGCATCATTGTGGACGTTCTGCCTGTTTTCCTATGCTTTCAATGCAATTCCAGTCTACCTCCTGAAATCGGTTTCCTGCAATTCTGCCCCGCTTTCAAGTCCTCTTGGCAGCCTTACTTCAGTCTATTTTTGGACGATAGCTGTCATTTATAACTCTGCAGGTTTGTGAATTACAGTGCCCCTGAGCTCCTTTCTTCAACTCGCTTTCTTGTGACCTGGCCGCAACACCGCAGGATGGCTTCAGGCCCTAATCTGGTTCCGGCCCGGCATGCTGAGCCTTTGGTTAATTCCTCTTCCTGGTGGGAAATGAGAGTTAAATTTGCCCGTCCAGACACCTCCAGCTAGCCTCTCATTGGTTCTCGCTATTCCTGTTCATCTTCCGCAGAAATTGCAAACTGGGCCAAACAGGAGGTTAAAGGGACTGACTCTCCAAGTGGGGAGAGTGTTAGTAAAGCGTCTGGAATGTTGCACCAGAGTACCAGGGGAGGAAAACTGAGACATATTTGAACACGTCTCCCGATCACATGGTTGATCATACTCTAGGTTCCACATGCATGTTTTAGCTGAAGGAAGAATACCTTAAACCTGGGTAGGTGAAACCTGTGGAATGGGTACCATGCAATATGACTTCAAAGGGTCTTCATTTGCTCACCGAACCTCTCCAATCCTAGCACTGCTGCGTTTATGCCCCTGTACACATGCTTGATTCTCTTTCGGAGACATAGCAATCCATAGGTTTTAAGATACTTACTAGTCAGGTACATTCTTAGGCGTTTAATATGGGTGTTGAGTCCATTTCGTTGAGCAAGGAGTAGCTCTTGTCTATTCCATATTTGGCTTAAGGAACTTTATCTGTGCTCATTTCAATCTCTGGTTTTATGCAGCACCCCAACTCACCTTTACCCTTAAGCAAGAATAAGTTGGTTTTCTAAATTTGAGACCCTGTTCTGTTCTGTAATTCAGTTCCTGTGTAGCCAAGTTTACATTCCGTGTATTACTGATATCTTATGATGTTTCTTTTTCTGTGTGACTTATTTCAGTTAGAATCATCATAACTGAATCCACTCATTGTGCTGCTAAGGGCCTGATGACACAGATTTCATTGCTGAGTGATATTGCTTTGTAAGTAAATACCACAACTTCTTTATCCATTTTTCACTTTCTGCGATGTTGAACTTGTACTGTAAACGAGGTTCTTGTAAACAGAGCCATTCCAAACTTTGGGGTGGCTGTGTCTTTTTGATTTTAATTTCCCTAAGCTATAGGACCATAAGTGGAAGTGCCCTAGGTTCTGTTGCTTTGTTTTTTAGATGTTTCAGGAAACACCATACACTTCTCCCGAGTGTCTGTTGGCAATTTACATCCCGCCCATCAGCATAACAAGGCTCCCAGTTCTCCATGGCCTGTCCTGCCTTTCTGGATTTTACACTTTTTTCAGATGGCCCTTTTGACCGGGGGGAAGTGAGACTTCATTGTAGTGCAGATTTCCTTTGCAAGCTTGCTTGGTTGGCCAAAAAGGGCGTATGCGTTTTTTCCTGAATATATTCAGGAAAAAACGCATACGCCCTTTTTGGCCAAGTACATCATTGTGGACGTTCTGCCTCTTTTCCTATGCTTTCAATGCAATTCCAGTCTACCTCCTGAAATCGGTTTCCTGCAATTCTGCCCCGCTTTCAAGTCCTCTTGGCAGCCTTACTTCAGTCTGTTTTTGGACGATAGCTGTCATTTATAACTCTGCAGGTTTGTGAATTACAGTGCCCCTGCGCTCCTTTCTTCAACTCGGTTTCTTTAGAGCTGGCCGCAACACCGCAGGATGGCTTCAGGCCCTAATCTGGTTCTGGTACGGCACGCTGAGCCTTTGGTTAATTCCTCTTCCTGGTGGGAAATGAGAGTTAAATTTGCCCGTCCAGACACCTCCAGCTAGCCTCTCATTGGTTCTCGCTATTCCTGTTCATCTTCCGCCGAAATTGCAAACTGTGTCAAACAGGAGGTTAAAGGCACTGACTCTCCAAGTGGGGAGAGTGTTAGTAAAGCGTCTGGAATGTTGCACCCGAGTACCAGGGGAGGAAAACTGAGACATATTTGAACACGTCTCCCGATCACATGGTTGATCATACTCTGGGTTCCACATGCATGTTTCAGCTGAAGGAAGAATACCTAAAACCTGGGTAGTTGAAACCTGTGGAATGGGTACCATGCAATATGACTTCAAAGGGTCTTCATTTGCTCACCGAACCTCTCCAATCCTATCACTGCTGCGTTTATGCCCCTGTACACATGCTTGATTCTCTTTCGGAGACATAGCAATCCATAGGTTTTAAGATACTTACTAGTCAGGTACATTCTTAGGCGTTTAATATGCGGTGTTGAGTCCATTTCGTTGAGCAAGGAGTAGCTCTTGTCTATTCCATATTTGGCTTAAGGAACTTTATCTGTGCTCATTTCAATCTCTGGTTTTATGTAGCAACCCAACTCACCTTTCCCCTTAAGCAAGCATAAGTTGGTTTTCTAAATTTGATAACCTGTTCTGTTTTGGAATTCAGTTCCTGTGTAGCCAAGTTTACATTCCGTGTATTAGTGATATCTTATGATGTTTCTTTTTCTGTGTGACTTATTTCAGTTAGAATCATCGTACCTGAATCTACTCATTATGCTGCTACGGGCCTGATGACATAGATTTCATTGCTGAGTGATACTGCATTGTACGTAAGTACCACAAGTTCTTTATCCATTTTTCACTTTCTGCGATGTTGAACTTGTACTGTAAACGAGGTTCTTGTAAACAGAGCCGTTCCAAACTTTGGGGTGGCTGTGTCTTTTTGATTTTAATTTCCCTAAGCTATAGGACCATAAGTGGAAGTGCCCTAGGCTCTGTTGCTTTGTTTTTTAGATGTTTCAGGAAACACCATACACTTCTCCCGAGTGTCTGTTGGCAATTTACATCCCGCCCATCAGCATAACAAGGCTCCCAGTTCTCAATGGCCTGTTGCCTTTCTGGATTTTACACTTTTTTCAGATGGCCCTTTTGACCGGGGGGAAGTGAGACTTCATTGTAGTGCAGATTTCCTTTGCAAGCTTGCTTGGTTGGCCAAAAAGGGCGTATGTGTTTTTTCCTGATTATATTCAGGAAAAAACGCATACGCCCTTTTTGGCCAAGTGCATCATTGTGGACGTTCTGCCTGTTTTCCTATGCTTTCAATGCAATTCCAGTCTACCTCCTGAAATCGGTTTCCTGCAATTCTGCCCCGCTTTCAAGTCCTCTTGGCAGCCTTACTTCAGTCTATTTTTGGACGATAGCTGTCATTTATAACTCTGCAGGTTTGTGAATTACAGTGCCCCTGAGCTCCTTTCTTCAACTCGCTTTCTTGTGACCTGGCCGCAACACCGCAGGATGGCTTCAGGCCCTAATCTGGTTCCGGCCCGGCATGCTGAGCCTTTGGTTAATTCCTCTTCCTGGTGGGAAATGAGAGTTAAATTTGCCCGTCCAGACACCTCCAGCTAGCCTCTCATTGGTTCTCGTTATTCCTGTTCATCTTCCGCAGAAATTGCAAACTGGGCCAAACAGGAGGTTAAAGGGACTGACTCTCCAAGTGGGGAGAGTGTTAGTAAAGCGTCTGGAATGTTGCACCAGAGTACCAGGGGAGGAAAACTGAGACATATTTGAACACGTCTCCCGATCACATGGTTGATCATACTCTAGGTTCCACATGCATGTTTTAGCTGAAGGAAGAATACCTTAAACCTGGGTAGGTGAAACCTGTGGAATGGGTACCATGCAATATGACTTCAAAGGGTCTTCATTTGCTCACCGAACCTCTCCAATCCTAGCACTGCTGCGTTTATGCCCCTGTACACATGCTTGATTCTCTTTCGGAGACATAGCAATCCATAGGTTTTAAGATACTTACTAGTCAGGTACATTCTTAGGCGTTTAATATGGGGTGTTGAGTCCATTTCGTTGAGCAAGGAGTAGCTCTTGTCTATTCCATATTTGGCTTAAGGAACTTTATCTGTGCTCATTTCAATCTCTGGTTTTATGCAGCACCCCAACTCACCTTTACCCTTAAGCAAGAATAAGTTGGTTTTCTAAATTTGAGACCCTGTTCTGTTCTGTAATTCAGTTCCTGTGTAGCCAAGTTTACATTCCGTGTATTACTGATATCTTATGATGTTTCTTTTTCTGTGTGACTTATTTCAGTTAGAATCATCATAACTGAATCCACTCATTGTGCTGCTAAGGGCCTGATGACACAGATTTCATTGCTGAGTGATATTGCTTTGTAAGTAAATACCACAACTTCTTTATCCATTTTTCACTTTCTGCGATGTTGAACTTGTACTGTAAACGAGGTTCTTGTAAACAGAGCCATTCCAAACTTTGGGGTGGCTGTGTCTTTTTGATTTTAATTTCCCTAAGCTATAGGACCATAAGTGGAAGTGCCCTAGGTTCTGTTGCTTTGTTTTTTAGATGTTTCAGGAAACACCATACACTTCTCCCGAGTGTCTGTTGGCAATTTACATCCCGCCCATCAGCATAACAAGGCTCCCAGTTCTCCATGGCCTGTCCTGCCTTTCTGGATTTTACACTTTTTTCAGATGGCCCTTTTGACCGGGGGGAAGTGAGACTTCATTGTAGTGCAGATTTCCTTTGCAAGCTTGCTTGGTTGGCCAAAAAGGGCGTATGCGTTTTTTCCTGAATATATTCAGGAAAAAACGCATACGCCCTTTTTGGCCAAGTACATCATTGTGGACGTTCTGCCTCTTTTCCTATGCTTTCAATGCAATTCCAGTCTACCTCCTGAAATCGGTTTCCTGCAATTCTGCCCCGCTTTCAAGTCCTCTTGGCAGCCTTAATTCAGTCTGTTTTTGGACGATAGCTGTCATTTATAACTCTGCAGGTTTGTGAATTACAGTGCCCCTGCGCTCCTTTCTTCAACTCGGTTTCTTTAGAGCTGGCCGCAACACCGCAGGATGGCTTCAGGCCCTAATCTGGTTCCGGTACGGCACGCTGAGCCTTTGGTTATTTCCTCTTCCTGGTGGGAAATGAGAGTTAAATTTGCCCGTCCAGACACCTCCAGCTAGCCTCTCATTGGTTCTCGCTATTCCTGTTCATCTTCCGCAGAAATTGCAAACTGTGCCAAACAGGAGGTTAAAGGCACTGACTCTCCAAGTGGGGAGAGTGTTAGTAAAGCGTCTGGATTGTTGCACCCGAGTACCAGGGGAGGAAAACTGAGACATATTTGAACACGTCTCCCGATCACATGGTTGATCATACTCTGGGTTCCACATGCATGTTTTAGCTGAAGGAAGAATACCTAAAACCTGGGTAGTTGAAACCTGTGGAATGGGTACCATGCAATATGACTTCAAAGGGTCTTCATTTGCTCACCGAACCTCTCCAATCCTATCACTGCTGCGTTTATGCCCCTGTACACATGCTTGATTCTCTTTCGGAGACATAGCAATCCATAGGTTTTAAGATACTTACTAGTCAGGTACATTCTTAGGCGTTTAATATGCGGTGTTGAGTCCATTTCGTTGAGCAAGGAGTAGCTCTTGTCTATTCCATATTTGGCTTAAGGAACTTTATCTGTGCTCATTTCAATCTCTGGTTTTATGCAGCAACCCAACTCACCTTTCCCCTTAAGCAAGCATAAGTTGGTTTTCTAAATTTGAGAACCTGTTCTGTTTTGGAATTCAGTTCCTGTGTAGCCAAGTTTACATTCCGTGTATTAGTGATATCTTATGATGTTTCTTTTTCTGTGTGACTTATTTCAGTTAGAATCATCGTACCTGAATCTACTCATTATGCTGCTACGGTCCTGATGACATAGATTTCATTGCTGAGTGATACTGCATTGTACGTAAGTACCACAAGTTCTTTATCCATTTTTCACTTTCTGCGATGTTGAACTTGTACTGTAAACGAGGTTCTTGTAAACAGAGCCGTTCCAAACTTTGGGGTGGCTGTGTCTTTTTGATTTTAATTTCCCTAAGCTACAGGACCATAAGTGGAAGTGCCCTAGGCTCTGTTGCTTTGTTTTTTAGATGTTTCAGGAAACACCATACACTTCTCCCGAGTGTCTGTTGGCAATTTACATCCCGCCCATCAGCATAACAAGGCTCCCAGTTCTCAATGGCCTGTTGCCTTTCTGGATTTTACACTTTTTTCAGATGGCCCTTTTAACCGGGGGGAAGTGAGACTTCATTGTAGTGCAGATTTCCTTTGCAAGCTTGCTTGGTTGGCCAAAAAGAGCGTATGCGTTTTTTCCTGATTATATTCAGGAAAAAACGCATACGCCCTTTTTGGCCAAGTGCATCATTGTGGACGTTCTGCCTGTTTTCCTATGCTTTCAATGCAATTCCAGTCTACCTCCTGAAATCGGTTTCCTGCAATTCTGCCCCGCTTTCAAGTCCTCTTGGCAGCCTTACTTCAGTCTATTTTTGGACGATAGCTGTCATTTATAACTCTGCAGGTTTGTGAATTACAGTGCCCCTGAGCTCCTTTCTTCAACTCGCTTTCTTGTGACCTGGCCGCAACACCGCAGGATGGCTTCAGGCCCTAATCTGGTTCCGGCCCGGCATGCTGAGTCTTTGGTTAATTCCTCTTCCTGGTGGGAAATGAGAGTTAAATTTGCCCGTCCAGACACCTCCAGCTAGCCTCTCATTGGTTCTCGCTATTCCTGTTCATCTTCCGCAGAAATTGCAAACTGGGCCAAACAGGAGGTTAAAGGCGCTGACTCTCCAAGTGGGGAGAGTGTTAGTAAAGCGTCTGGAATGTTGCACCCGAGTACCAGGGGAGGAAAACTGAGACATATTTGAACACGTCTCCCGATCACATGGTTGATCATACTTGGGTTCCACATGCATGTTTTAGCTGAAGGAAGAATACCTTAAACCTGGAGAGTTGAGACCCGTGTAATGGGTACCATGCAATATGACTTCAAAGGGTCTTCATTTGCTCACCGAACCTCTCCAATCCTATCACTGCTGCGTTTATGCCCCTGTACACATGCTTGATTCTCTTTCGGAGACATAGCAATCCATAGGTTTTACGATACTTACTAGTCAGGTACATTCTTAGGCATTTAATATGCGGTGTTGAGTCCATTTCGTTGAGCAAGGAGTAGCTCTTGTCTATTCCATATTTGACTTAAGGAACTTTATCTGTGCTCATTTCAATCTCTGGTTTTATGCAGCACCCCAACTCACCTTTACCCTTAAGCAAGCATAAGTTGGTTTTCTAAATTTGAGACCCTGTTCTGTTCTGTAATTCAGTTCCTGTGTAGCCAAGTTTACATTCCGTGTATTACTGATATCTTATGATGTTTCTTTTTCTGTGTGACTTATTTCAGTTAGAATCATCATACCTGAATCCACTCATTGTGCTGCTAAGGGCCTGATGACACAGATTTCATTGCTGAGTGATATTGCTTTGTAAGTAAATACCACAACTTCTTTATCCATTTTTCACTTTCTGCGATGTTGAACTTGTACTGTAAACGAGGTTCTTGTAAACAGAGCCATTCCAAACTTTGGGGTGGCTGTGTCTTTTTGATTTTAATTTCCCTAAGCTATAGGACCATAAGTGGAAGTGCCCTAGGCTCTGTTGCTTTGTTTTTTAGATGTTTCAGGAAACACCATACACTTCTCCCGAGTGGTTGTTGGCAATTTACATCCCGCCCATCAGCATAACAAGGCTCCCAGTTCTCCATGGCCTGTCCTGCCTTTCTGGATTTTACACTTTGTTCAGATGGCCCTTTTGACCGGGGGGAAGTGAGACTTCATTGTAGTGCAGATTTCCTTTGCAAGCTTGCTTGGTTGGCCAAAAAGGGCGTATGCGTTTTTTCCTGAATATATTCAGGAAAAAACGCATACGCCCTTTTTGGCCAAGTGCATCATTGTGGACGTTCTGCCTCTTTTCCTATGCTTTCAATGCAATTCCAGTCTACCTCCTGAAATCGGTTTCCTGCAATTCTGCCCCGCTTTCAAGTCCTCTTGGCAGCCTTACTTCAGTCTATTTTTGGACGATAGCTGTCATTTATAACTCTGCAGGTTTGTGAATTACAGTGCCCCTGCGCTCCTTTCTTCAACTCGGTTTCTTTTGAGCTGGCCGCAACACCGCAGGATGACTTCAGGCCCTAATCTGGTTCCGGTACGGCACGCTGAGCCTTTGGTTATTTCCTCTTCCTGTTGGGAAATGAGAGTTAAATTTGCCCGTCCAGACACCTCCAGCTAGCCTCTCATTGGTTCTCGCTATTCCTGTTCATCTTCCGCAGAAATTGCAAACTGGGCCAAACAGGAGGTTAAAGGGACTGACTCTCCAAGTGGGGAGAGTGTTAGTAAAGCGTCTGGAATGTTGCACCCGAGTACCAGGGGAGGAAAACTGAGACATATTTGAACACGTCTCCCGATCACATGGTTGATCATACTCTGGGTTCCACATGCATGTTTTAGCTGAAGGAAGAATACCTAAAACCTGGGTAGTTGAAACCCGTGGAATGGGTACCATGCAATATGACTTCAAAGGGTCTTCATTTGCTCACCGAACCTCTCCAATCCTATCACTGCTGCGTTTATGCCCCTGTACACATGCTTGATTCTCTTTCGGAGACATAGCAATCCATAGGTTTTAAGATACTTACTAGTCAGGTACATTCTTAGGCGTTTAATATGCGGTGTTGAGTCCATTTCGTTGAGCAAGGAGTAGCTCTTGTCTATTCCATATTTGACTTAAGGAACTTTATCTGTGCTCATTTCAATCTCTGGTTTTATGCAGCACCCCAACTCACCTTTACCCTTAAGCAAGAATAAGTTGGTTTTCTAAATTTGAGACCCTGTTCTGTTCTGTAATTCAGTTCCTGTGTAGCCAAGTTTACATTCCGTGTATTACTGATATCTTATGATGTTTCTTTTTCTGTGTGACTTATTTCAGTTAGAATCATCATACCTGAATCCACTCACTGTGCTGCTAAGGGCCTGATGACACAGATTTCATTGCTGAGTGATATTGCTTTGTAAGTAAATACCACAACTTCTTTATCCATTTTTCACTTTCTGCGATGTTCAACTTGTACTGTAAACGAGGTTCTTGTAAACAGAGCCATTCCAAACTTTGGGGTGGCTGTGTCTTTTTGATTTTAATTTCCCTAAGCTATAGGACCATAAATGGCAGTGTCCTAGGCTCTGTTGCTTTGTTTTTTAGATGTTTCAGGAAACACCATACACTTCTCCCGAGTGTCTGTTGGCAATTTACATCCCGCCCATCAGCATAACAAGGCTCCCAGTTCTCAATGGCCTGTTGCCTTTCTGGATTTTACCCTTTTTTCAGATGGCCCTTTTGACTGGGGGGAAGTGAGACTTCATTGTAGTGCAGATTTCCTTTGCAAGCTTGCTTGGTTGGCCAAAAAGGGCGTATGCGTTTTTTCCTGATTATATTCAGGAAAAAACGCATACGCCCTTTTTGGCCAAGTGCATCATTGTGGACGTTCTGCCTGTTTTCCTATGCTTTCAATGCAATTCCAGTCTACCTCCTGAAATCGGTTTCCTGCAATTCTGCCCCGCTTTCAAGTCCTCTTGGCAGCCTTACTTCAGTCTATTTTTGGACGATAGCTGTCATTTATAACTCTGCAGGTTTGTGAATTACAGTGCCCCTGAGCTCCTTTCTTCAACTCGCTTTCTTGTGACCTGGCCGCAACACCGCAGGATGGCTTCAGGCCCTAATCTGGTTCCGGTACGGCACGCTGAGCCTTTGGTTATTTCCTCTTCCTGGTGGGAAATGAGAGTTAAATTTGCCCGTCCAGACACCTCCAGCTAGCCTCTCATTGGTTCTCGCTATTCCTGTTCATCTTCCGCAGAAATTGCAAAATGGGCCAAAGAGGAGGTTAAAGGCGCTGACTCTCCAAGTGGGGAGAGTGTTAGTAAAGCGTCTGGAATGTTGCACCCGAGTACCAGGGGAGGAAAACTGAGACATATTTGAACACGTCTCCTGATCACATGGTTGATCATACTCTGGGTTCCACATGCATGTTTTAGCTGAAGGAAGAATACCTAAAACCTGGGTAGTTGAAACCCGTGGAATGGGTACCATGCAATATGACTTCAAAGGGTCTTCATTTGCTCACCGAACCTCTCCAATCCTATCACTGCTGCGTTTATGCCCCTGTACACATCCTTGATTCTCTTTCGGAGAGATAGCAATCCATAGGTTTTAAGATACTTACTAGTCAGGTACATTCTTAGGTGTTTAATATGCGGTGTTGAGTCCATTTCGTTGAGCAAGGAGTAGCTCTTGTCTATTCCATATTTGGCTTAAGGAACTTTATCTGTGCTCATTTCAATCTCTGGTTTTATGCAGCAACCCAACTCACCTTTCCCCTTAAGCAAGCATAAGTTGGTTTTCTAAATTTGAGAACCTGTTCTGTTTTGGAATTCAGTTCCTGTGTAGCCAAGTTTACATTCCGTGTATTAGTGATATCTTATGATATTTCTTTTTCTGTGTGACTTATTTCAGTTAGAATCATCATACCTGAATCCACTCACTGTGCTGCTAAGGGCCTGATGACACAGATTTCATTGCTGAGTGATATTGCTTTGTAAGTAAATACCACAACTTCTTTATCCATTTTTCACTTTCTGCGATGTTGAACTTGTACTGTAAACGAGGTTCTTGTAAACAGAGCCGTTCCAAACTTTGGGGTGGCTGTGTCTTTTTGATTTTAATTTCCCTAAGCTATAGGACCATAAGTGGCAGTGCCCTAGGCTCTGTTGCTTTGTTTTTTAGATGTTTCAGGAAACACCATACACTTCTCCCGAGTGTCTGTTGGCAATTTACATCCCGCCCATCAGCATAACAAGGCTCCCAGTTCTCCATGGCCTGTTGCCTTTCTGGATTTTACACTTTTTTCAGATGGCCCTTTTGACTGGGGGGAAGTGAGACTTCATTGTAGTGCAGATTTCCTTTGCAAGCTTGCTTGGTTGGCCAAAAAGGGCGTATGCGTTTTTTCCTGATTATATTCAGGAAAACACGCATACGCCCTTTTTGGCCAAGTGCATCATTGTGGACGTTCTGCCTCTTTTCCTATGCTTTGAATGCAATTCCAGTCTACCTCCTGAAATCGGTTTCCTGCAATTCTGCCCCGCTTTCAAGTCCTCTTGGCAGCCTTACTTCAGTCTATTTTTGGACGATAGCTGTCATTTATAACTCTGCAGGTTTGTGAATTACAGTGCCCCTGAGCTCCTTTCTTTAACTCGCTTTCTTTTGAGCTGACCGCAACACCGCAGGATGGCTTCAGGTCCTAATCTGGTTCCAGTACGGCACGCTGAGCCTTTGGTTATTTCCTCTTCCTGTTGGGAAATGAGAGTTAAATTTGCCCGTCCAGACACCTCCAGCTAGCCTCTCATTGGTTCTCGCTATTCCTGTTCATCTTCCGCAGAAATTGCAAACTGGGCCAAACAGGAGGTTAAAGGGACTGACTCTCCAAGTCGGGAGAGTGTTAGTAAAGCGTCTAGAATGTTGCACCCGAGTACCAGGGGAGGAAAACTGAGACATATATGAACACGTCTCCCGTTCACATGGTTGATCATACTTGGGTTCCACATGCATATTTTAGCTGAAGGAAGAATACCTTAAACCTGGAGAGTTGAGACCCGTGTAATGGGTACCATGCAATATGACTTCAAAGGGTCTTCATTTGCTCAACGAACCTCTCCAATCCTATCACTGCTGCGTTTATGCCCCTGTACACATGATTGATTCTCTTTTGGAGACATAGCAATCCATAGGTTTTACGATACTTACTAGTCAGGTACATTCTTAGGCGTTTAATATGCGGTGTTGAGTCCATTTCGTTGAGCAAGGTGTAGCTCTTGTCTATTCCATATTTGACTTAAGGAACTTTATCTGTGCTCATTTCAATCTCTGGTTTTATGCAGCACCCCAACTCACCTTTACCCTTAAGCAAGCATAAGTTGGTTTTCTAAATTTGAGACCCTGTTCTGTTCTGTAATTCAGTTCCTGTGTAGCCAAGTTTACATTCCGTGTATTACTGATATCTTATGATGTTTCTTTTTCTGTGTGACTTATTTCAGTTAGAATCATCATACCTGAATCCACTCATTGTGATGCTAAGGGCCTGATGACATAGATTTCATTGCTGAGTGATATTGCTTTGTAAGTAAATACCACAACTTCTTTATCCATTTTTCACTTTCTGCGATGTTGAACTTGTACTGTAAACGAGGTTCTTGTAAACAGAGCCGTTCCAAACTTTGGGGTGGCTGTGTCTTTTTGATTTTAATTTCCCTAAGCTATAGGACCATAAGTGGAAGTGCCCTAGGCTCTGTTGCTTTGTTTTTCAGATGTTTCAGGAAACACCATACACTTCTCCCGAGTGTCTGTTGGCAATTTACATCCCGCCCATCAGCATAACAAGGCTCCCAGTTCTCCATGGCCTGTCCTGCCTTTCTGGATTTTACACTTTTTTCAGATGGCCCTTTTGACCGGGGGGAAGTGAGACTTCATTGTAGTGCAGATTTCCTTTGCAAGCTTGCTTGGTTGGCCAAAAGGGGCGTATGCGTTTTTTCCTGAATATATTCAGGAAAAAACGCATACGCCCTTTTTGGCCAAGTGCATCATTGTGGACGTTCTGCCTCTTTTCCTATGCTTTCAATGCAATTCCAGTCTACCTCCTGAAATCGGTTTCCTGCAATTCTGCCCCGCTTTCAAGTCCTCTTGGCAGCCTTACTTCAGTCTATTTTTGGACGATAGCTGTCATTTATAACTCTGCAGGTTTGTGAATTACAGTGCCCCTGAGCTCCTTTCTTCAACTCGCTTTCTTGTGACCTGGCCGCAACACCGCAGGATGGCTTCAGGCCCTAATCTGGTTCCGGTCCGGCATGCTGAGCCTTTGGTTAATTCCTCTTCCTGGTGGGAAATGAGAGTTAAATTTGCCCGTCCAGACACCTCCAGCTAGCCTCTCATTGGTTCTCGCTATTCCTGTTCATCTTCCGCAGAAATTGCAAAGTGGGCCAAACAGGAGGTTAAAGGGACTGACTCTCCAAGTGGGGAGAGTGTTAGTAAAGTGTCTGGAATGTTGCACCCGAGTACCAGGGGAGGAAAACTGAGACATATTTGAACACGTCTCCCGATCACATGGTTGATCATACTCTAGGTTCCACATGCATGTTTTAGCTGAAGGAAGAATACCTTAAGCCTGGGTAGTTGAAACCCGTGGAATGGGTACCATGCAATATGACTTCAAAGGGTCTTCATTTGCTCACTGAACCTCTCCTATCCTATCACTGCTGCGTTTATGCCCCTGTACACATGCTTGATTCTCTTTCGGAGACATAGCAATCCATAGGTTTTAAGATACTTACTAGTCAGGTACATTCTTAGGCGTTTAATATGGGGTGTTGAGTCCATTTCGTTGAGCAAGGAGTAGCTCTTGTCTATTCCATATTTGGCTTAAGGAACTTTATCTGTGCTCATTTCAATCTCTGGTTTTATGCAGCACCCCAACTCACCTTTACCCTTAAGCAAGAATAAGTTGGTTTTCTAAATTTGAGACCCTGTTCTGTTCTGTAATTCAGTTCCTGTGTAGCCAAGTTTACATTCCGTGTATTACTGATATCTTATGATGTTTCTTTTTCTGTGTGACTTATTTCAGTTAGAATCATCATACCTGAATCCACTCACTGTGCTGCTAAGGGCCTGATGACACAGATTTCATTGCTGAGTGATATTGCTTTGTAAGTAAATACCACAACTTCTTTATCCATTTTTCACTTTCTGCGATGTTGAACTTGTACTGTAAACGAGGTTCTTGTAAACAGAGCCATTCTAAACTTTGGGGTGGCTGTGTCTTTTTGATTTTAATTTCCCTAAGCTATAGGACCATAAATGGCAGTGTCCTAGGCTCTGTTGCTTTGTTTTTTAGATGTTTCAGGAAACACCATACACTTCTCCCGAGTGTCTGTTGGCAATTTACATCCCGCCCATCAGCATAACAAGGCTCCCAGTTCTCAATGGCCTGTTGCCTTTCTGGATTTTACACTTTTTTCAGATGGCCCTTTTGACTGGGGGGAAGTGAGACTTCATTGTAGTGCAGATTTCCTTTGCAAGCTTGCTTGGTTGGCCAAAAAGGGCGTATGCGTTTTTTCCTGATTATATTCAGGAAAAAACGCATACGCCCTTTTTGGCCAAGTGCATCATTGTGGACGTTCTGCCTCTTTTCCTATGCTTTCAATGCAATTCCAGTCTACCTCCTGAAATCGGTTTCCTGCAATTCTGCCCCGCTTTCAAGTCCTCTTGGCAGCCTTACTTCAGTCTATTTTTGGACGATAGCTGTCATTTATAACTCTGCAGGTTTGTGAATTACAGTGCCCCTGAGCTCCTTTCTTCAACTCGCTTTCTTGTGACCTGGCCGCAACACCGCAGGATGGCTTCAGGCCCTAATCTGGTTCCGGTACGGCACGCTGAGCCTTTGGTTATTTCCTCTTCCTGGTGGGAAATGAGAGTTAAATTTGCCCGTCCAGACACCTCCAGCTAGCCTCTCATTGGTTCTCGCTATTCCTGTTCATCTTCCGCAGAAATTGCAAACTGGGCCAAACAGGAGGTTAAAGGCGCTGACTCTCCAAGTGGGGAGAGTGTCAGTAAAGCGTCTGGAATGTTGCACCCGAGTACCAGGGGAGGAAAACTGAGACATATTTGAACACGTCTCCTGATCACATGGTTGATCATACTCTGGGTTCCACATGCATGTTTTAGCTGAAGGAAGAATACCTAAAACCTGGGTAGTTGAAACCCGTGGAATGGGTACCATGCAATATGACTTCAAAGGGTCTTCATTTGCTCACCGAACCTCTCCAATCCTATCACTGCTGCGTTTATGCCCCTGTACACATCCTTGATTCTCTTTCGGAGAGATAGCAATCCATAGGTTTTAAGATACTTACTAGTCAGGTACATTCTTAGGCGTTTAATATGCGGTGTTGAGTCCATTTCGTTGAGCAAGGAGTAGCTCTTGTCTATTCCATATTTGGCTTAAGGAACTTTATCTGTGCTCATTTCAATCTCTGGTTTTATGCAGCAACCCAACTCACCTTTCCCCTTAAGCAAGCATAAGTTGGTTTTCTAAATTTGAGAACCTGTTCTGTTTTGGAATTCAGTTCCTGTGTAGCCAAGTTTACATTCCGTGTATTAGTGATATCTTATGATATTTCTTTTTCTTTGTGACTTATTTCAGTTAGAATCATCATACCTGAATCCACTCACTGTGCTGCTAAGGGCCTGATGACACAGATTTCATTGCTGAGTGATATTGCTTTGTAAGTAAATACCACAACTTCTTTATCCATTTTTCACTTTCTGCGATGTTGAACTTGTACTGTAAACGAGGTTCTTGTAAACAGAGCCGTTCCAAACTTTGGGGTGGCTGTGTCTTTTTGATTTTAATTTCCCTAAGCTATAGGACCATAAGTGGAAGTGCCCTAGGCTCTGTTGCTTTGTTTTTTAGATGTTTCAGGAAACACCATACACTTCTCCCGAGTGTCTGTTGGCAATTTACATCCCGCCCATCAGCATAACAAGGCTCCCAGTTCTCAATGGCCTGTTGCCTTTCTGGATTTTACACTTTTTTCAGATGGCCCTTTTGACTGGGGGGAAGTGAGACTTCATTGTAGTGCAGATTTCCTTTGCAAGCTTGCTTGGTTGGCCAAAAAGGGCGTATGCGTTTTTTCCTGATTATATTCAGGAAAAAACGCATACGCCCTTTTTGGCCAAGTGCATCATTGTGGACGTTCTGCCTCTTTTCCTATGCTTTCAATGCAATTCCAGTCTACCTCCTGAAATCGGTTTCCTGCAATTCTGCCCCGCTTTCAAGTCCTCTTGGCAGCCTTACTTCAGTCTATTTTTGGACGATAGCTGTCATTTATAACTCTGCAGGTTTGTGAATTACAGTGCCCCTGAGCTCCTTTCTTCAACTCGCTTTCTTGTGACATGGCCGCAACACCGCAGGATGGCTTCAGGCCCTAATCTGGTTCCGGTACGGCACGCTGAGCCTTTGGTTATTTCCTCTTCCTGGTGGGAAATGAGAGTTAAATTTGCCCGTCCAGACACCTCCAGCTAGCCTCTCATTGGTTCTCGCTATTCCTGTTCATCTTCCGCAGAAATTGCAAACTGGGCCAAACAGGAGGTTAAAGGGACTGACTCTCCAAGTCGGGAGAGTGTTAGTAAAGCGTCTGGAATGTTGCACCCGAGTACCAGGGTACGAAAACTGAGACATATTTGAACACGTCTCCCGATCACATGGTTGATCATACTCTAGGTTCCACATGCATGTTTTAGCTGAAGGAAGAATACCTTAAACCTAGGTAGTTGAAACCCGTGGAATGGGTACCATGCAATATGACTTCAAAGGGTGTTCATTTGCTCACCGAACCTCTCCAATCCTATCACTGCTGCGTTTATGCCCCTGTACACATGCTTGATTCTCTTTCGGAGACATAACAATCCATAGGTTTTAAGATACTTACTAGTCAGGTACATTCTTAGGCGTTTAATATGCGGTGTTGAGTCCATTTCGTTGAGCAAGGAGTAGCTCTTGTCTATTCCATATTTGACTTAAGGAACTTTATCTGTGCTCATTTCAATCTCTGGTTTTATGCAGCACCCCAACTCACCTTTACCCTTAAGCAAGCATAAGTTGGTTTTCTAAATTTGAGACCCTGTTCTGTTCTGTAATTCAGTTCCTGTGTAGCCAAGTTTACATTCCGTGTATTACTGATATCTTATGATGTTTCATTTTCTGTGTGACTTATTTCAGTTAGAATCATCATACCTGCATCCACTCATTGTGATGCTAAGGGCCTGATGACATAGATTTCATTGCTGAGTGATATTGCTTTGTAAGTAAATACCACAACTTCTTTATCCATTTTTCACTTTCTGCGATGTTGAACTTGTACTGTAAACGAGGTTCTTGTAAACAGAGGCGTCCCAAACTTTGGGGTGGCTGTGTCTTTTTGATTTTAATTTCCCTAAGCTATAGGACCATAAGTGGCAGTGCCCTAGGCTCTGTTGCTTTGTTTTTTAGATGTTTCAGGAAACACCATACACTTCTCCCGAGTGGTTGTTGGCAATTTACATCCCGCCCATCAGCATAACAAGGCTCCCAGTTCTCCATGGCCTGTCCTGCCTTTCTGGATTTTACACTTTTTTCAGATGGCCCTTTTGACTGGGGGGAAGTGAGACTTCATTGTAGTGCAGATTTCCTTTGCAAGCTTGCTTGGTTGGCCAAAAAGGGCGTATGCGTTTTTTCCTGAATATATTCAGGAAAAAACGCATACGCCCTTTTTGGCCAAGTGCATCATTGTGGACGTTCTGCCTCTTTTCCTATGCTTTCAATGCAATTCCAGTCTACCTCCTGAAATCGGTTTCCTGCAATTCTGCCCCGCTTTCAAGTCCTCTTGGCAGCCTTACTTCAGTCTATTTTTGGACGATAGCTGTCATTTATAACTCTGCAGGTTTGTGAATTACAGTGCCCCTGAGCTCCTTTCTTCAACTCGCTTTCTTGTGACCTGGCCGCAACACCGCAGGATGGCTTCAGGCCCTAATCTGATTCTGGCATGGCACGCTGAGCCTTTGGTTAATTCCTCTTCCTGGTAGGAAATGAGAGTTAAATTTGCCCGTCCAGACACCTCCAGCTAGTCTCCATTGGTTCTCGCTATTCCTGTTCATCTTCCGCAGAAATTGCAAACTGGGCCAAACAGGAGGTTAAAGGGACTGACTCTCCAAGTCGGGAGAGTGTTAGTAAAGCGTCTGGAATGTTGCACCCGAGTACCAGGGTACAAAAACTGAGACATATTTGAACACGTCTCCCGATCACATGGTTGATCATACTCTAGGTTCCACATGCATGTTTTAGATGAAGGAAGAATACCTTAAACCTAGGTAGTTGAAACACGTGGAATGGGTACCATGCAATATGAGTTCAAAGGGTCTTCATTTGCTCACCCAACCTCTCCAATCCTATCACTGCTGCGTTTATGCCCCTGTACACATGCTTGATTCTCTTTTGGAGACATAGCAATCCATAGGTTTTAAGATACTTACTAGTCAGGTACATTCTTAGGCGTTTAATATGCGTTGTTGAGTCCATTTCGTTGAGCAAGGAGTAGCTCTTGTCTATTCCATATTTGGCTTAAGGAACTTTATCTGTGCTCATTTCAATCTCTGGTTTTATGCAGCACCCCAACTCACCTTTACCCTTAAGCAAGCATAAGTTGGTTTTCTAAATTTGAGACCCTGTTCTGTTCTGTAATTCAGTTCCTGTGTAGCCAAGTTTACATTCCGTGTATTACTGATATCTTATGATGTTTCTTTTTCTGTGTGACTTACTTCAGTTAGAATCATCATACCTGAATCCACTCATTGTGCTGCTAAGGGCCTGATGACACAGATTTCATTGCTGAGTGATATTGCTTTGTAAGTAAATACCACAACTTCTTTCTCCATTTTTCACTTTCTGCGATGTTGAACTTGTACTGTAAACGAGGTTCTTGTAAACAGAGCCATTCCAAACTTTGGGGTGGCTGTGTCTTTTTGATTTTAATTTCCCTAAGCTATAGGACCATAAGTGGAAGTGCCCTAGGTTCTGTTGCTTTGTTTTTTCGATGTTTCAGGAAACACCATACACTTCTCCCGAGTGTCTGTTGGCAATTTACATCCCGCCCATCAGCATAACAAGGCTCCCAGTTCTCCATGGCTTGTCCTGCCTTTCTGGATTTTACACTTTTTTCAGATGGCCCTTTTGACCGGGGGGAAGTGAGACTTCATTGTAGTGCAGATTTCCTTTGCAAGCTTGCTTGGTTGGCCAAAAAGCGCGTATGCGTTTTTTCCTGAATATATTCAGGAAAAAACGCATACGCCCTTTTTGGCCAAGTGCATCATTGTGGACGTTCTGCCTCTTTTCCTATGCTTTCAATGCAATTCCAGTCTACCTCCTGAAATCGGTTTCCTGCAATTCTGCCCCGCTTTCAAGTCCTCTTGGCAGCCTTACTTCAGTCTATTTTTGGACGATAGCTGTCATTTATAACTCTGCAGGTTTGTGAATTACAGTGCCCCTGTGCTCCTTTCTTCAACTCGCTTTCTTTTGAGCTGGCCGCAACACCGCAGGATGGCTTCAGGCCCTAATCTTGTTCCGGTACGGCACGCTGAGCCTTTGGTTATTTCCTCTTCCTGGTGGGAAATGAGAGTTAAATTTGCCCATCCAGACACCTCCAGCTAGCCTCTCATTGGTTCTCGCTATTCCTGTTCATCTTCCGCAGAAATTGCAAACTGGGCCAAACAGGAGGTTAAAGGGACTGACTCTTCAAGTCGGGAGAGTGTTATTAAAGCGTCTGGAATGTTGCACCCGAGTACCAGGGTATGAAAACTGAGACATATTTGAACACGTCTCCCGATCACATGGTTGATCATACTCTGGGTTCCACATGCATATTTCAGCTGAAGGAAGAATACCTAAAACCTGGGTAGTTGCAACCCGTGGAATGGGTACCATGCAATATGACTTCAAAGGGTCTTCATTTGCTCACCGAACCTCTCCAATCCTATCACTGCTGCGTTTATGCCCCTGTACACATGCTTGATTCTCTTTCGGAGACATAGCAATCCATAGGTTTTAAGATACTTACTAGTCAGGTACATTCTTAGGCGTTTAATATGCGGTGTTGAGTCCATTTCGTTGAGCAAGGAGTAGCTCTTGTCTATTCCATATTTGGCTTTAGGAACTTTATCTGTGCTCATTTCAATCTCTGGTTTTATGCAGCACCCCAACTCACCTTTCCCCTTAAGCAAGCATAAGTTGGTTTTCTAAATTTGAGACCCTGTTGTGTTTTGGAATGCAGTTCCTGTGTAGCCAAGTTTACATTCCGTGTATTAGTGATATCTTATGATGTTTCTTTTTCTGTGTGACTTATTTCAGTTAGAATCATCGTACCTGAATCCACTCATTATGCTGCTACGGGCCTGATGACATAGATTTCATTGCTGAGTGATACTGCATTGTACGTAAGTACCACAAGTTCTTTATCCATTTTTCACTTTCTGTGATATTGAACTTGTACGGTAAACGAGGTTCTTGTAAACGGAGGCGTCCCAAACTTTGGGGTGGCTGTGTCTTTTTGATTTTAATTTCCCTAAGCTATAGGACCATAAGTGGAAGTGCCCTAGGCTCTGTTGCTTTGTTTTTTAGATGTTTCAGGAAACACCATACACTTCTCCCGAGTGGTTGTTGGCAATTTACATCCCGCCCATCAGCATAACAAGGCTCCCAGTTCTCCATGGCCTGTCCTGCCTTTCTGGATTTTACACTTTTTTCAGATGGCCCTTTTGACCGGGGGGAAGTGAGACTTCATTGTAGTGCAGATTTCCTTTGCAAGCTTGCTTGGTTGGCCAAAAAGGGCGTATGCGTTTTTTCCTGAATATATTCAGGAAAAAACGCATACGCCATTTTTGGCCAAGTGCATCATTGTGGACGTTCTGCCTCTTTTCCTATGCTTTCAATGCAATTCCAGTCTACCTCCTGAAATCGGTTTCCTGCAATTCTGCCCCGCTTTCAAGTCCTCTTGGCAGCCTTACTTCAGTCTATTTTTGGATGATAGCTGTCATTTATAACTCTGCAGGTTTGTGAATTACAGTGCCCCTGAGCTCCTTTCTTCAACTTGCTTTCTTGTGACCTGGCCGCAACACCGCAGGATGGCTTCAGGCCTTAATCTGGTTCCGGCACGGCACGCTGAGCCTTTGGTTATTTCCTCTTCCTGGTGGGAAATGAGAGTTAAATTTGCCCGTCCAGACACCTCCAGCTAGTCTCTCATTGGTTCTCGCTATTCCTGTTCATCTTCCGCAGAAATTGCAAACTGGGCCAAACAGGAGGTTAAAGGCGCTGACTCTCCAAGTGGGGAGAGTGTTAGTAAAGCGTCTGGAATGTTGCACCCGAGTACCAGGGGAGGAAAACTGAGACATATATGAACACGTCTCCCGTTCACATGGTTGATCATACTTGGGTTCCACATGCATGTTTTAGCTGAAGGAAGAATACCTTAAATCTGGAGAGTTAAGACCCGTGTAATGGGTACCATGCAATATGACTTCAAAGGGTCTTCATTTGCTCACCGAACCTCTCCAATCCTATCAGTGCTGCGTTTAGGCCCCTGTACACATGCTTGATTCTCTTTCGGAGACATAGCAATCCATAGGTTTTAAGATACTTACTAGTCAGGTACATTCTTAGGCGTTTAATATGCGGTGTTGAGTCCATTTCGTTGAGCAAGGAGTAGCTCTTGTCTATTCCATATTTGACTTAAGGAACTTTATCTGTGCTCATTTCAATCTCTGGTTTTATGCAGCACCCCAACTCACCTTTACCCTTAAGCAAGCATAAGTTGGTTTTCTAAATTTGAGACCCTGTTCTGTTCTGTAATTCAGTTCCTGTGTAGCCAAGTTTACATTCCGTGTATTACTGATATCTTATGATGTTTCTTTTTCTGTGTGACTTACTTCAGTTAGAATCATCATACCTGAATCCACTCATTGTGCTGCTAAGTGCCTGATGACACAGATTTCATTGCTGAGTGATATTGCTTTGTAAGTAAATACCACAACTTCTTTATCCATTTTTCACTTTCTGCGATGTTGAACTTGTACTGTAACGAGGTTCTTGTAAACAGAGCCGTTCCAAACTTTGGGGTGGCTGTGTCTTTTTGATTTTAATTTCCCTAAGCTATAGGACCATAAGTGGCAGTGCCCTAGGCTCTGTTGCTTTGTTTTTTAGATGTTTCAGGAAACACCATACACTTCTCCCGAGTGTCTGTTGGCAATTTACATCCCGCCCATCAGCATAACAAGGCTCCCAGTTCTCCATGGCCTGTCCTGCCTTTCTGGATTTTACACTTTTTTCAGATGGCCCTTTTGACCGGGGGGAAGTGAGACTTCATTGTAGTGCAGATTTCCTTTGCAAGCTTGCTTGGTTGGCCAAAAAGGGCGTATGCGTTTTTTCCTGAATATATTCAGGAAAAAACGCATATGCCCTTTTTGGCCAAGTGCATCATTGTGGACGTTCTGCCTCTTTTCCTATGCTTTCAATGCAATTCCAGTCTACCTCCTGAAATCGGTTTCCTGCAATTCTGCCCCGCTTTCAAGTCCTCTTGGCAGCCTTACTTCAGTCTATTTTTGGACGATAGCTGTCATTTATAACTCTGCAGGTTTGTGAATTACAGTGCCCCTGAGCTCCTTTCTTCAACTCGCTTTCTTGTGACCTGGCCGCAACACCGCAGGATGGCTTCAGGCCCTAATCTGGTTCCGGTCCGGCATGCTGAGCCTTTGGTTAATTCCTCTTCCTGGTGGGAAATGAGAGTTAAATTTGCCCGTCCAGACACCTCCAGCTAGCCTCTCATTGGTTCTCGCTATTCCTGTTCATCTTCCGCAGAAATTGCAAAGTGGGCCAAACAGGAGGTTAAAGGGACTGACTCTCCAAGTGGGGAGAGTGTTAGTAAAGCGTCTGGAATGTTGCACCCGAGTACCAGGGGAGGAAAACTGAGACATATTTGAACACGTCTCCCGATCACATGGTTGATCATACTCTAGGTTCCACATGCATGTTTTAGCTGAAGGAAGAATACCTTAAGCCTGGGTAGTTGAAACCCGTGGAATGGGTACCATGCAATATGACTTCAAAGGGTCTTCATTTGCTCACTGAACCTCTCCTATCCTATCACTGCTGCGTTTATGCCCCTGTACACATGCTTGATTCTCTTTCGGAGACATAGCAATCCATAGGTTTTAAGATACTTACTAGTCAGGTACATTCTTAGGCGTTTAATATGGGGTGTTGAGTCCATTTCGTTGAGCAAGGAGTAGCTCTTGTCTATTCCATATTTGGCTTAAGGAACTTTATCTGTGCTCATTTCAATCTCTGGTTTTATGCAGCACCCCAACTCACCTTTACCCTTAAGCAAGAATAAGTTGGTTTTCTAAATTTGAGACCCTGTTCTGTTCTGTAATTCAGTTCCTGTGTAGCCAAGTTTACATTCCGTGTATTACTGATATCTTATGATGTTTCTTTTTCTGTGTGACTTATTTCAGTTAGAATCATCATACCTGAATCCACTCACTGTGCTGCTAAGGGCCTGATGACACAGATTTCATTGCTGAGTGATATTGCTTTGTAAGTAAATACCACAACTTCTTTATCCATTTTTCACTTTCTGCGATGTTGAACTTGTACTGTAAACGAGGTTCTTGTAAACAGAGCCATTCTAAACTTTGGGGTGGCTGTGTCTTTTTGATTTTAATTTCCCTAAGCTATAGGACCATAAATGGCAGTGTCCTAGGCTCTGTTGCTTTGTTTTTTAGATGTTTCAGGAAACACCATACACTTCTCCCGAGTGTCTGTTGGCAATTTACATCCCGCCCATCAGCATAACAAGGCTCCCAGTTCTCAATGGCCTGTTGCCTTTCTGGATTTTACACTTTTTTCAGATGGCCCTTTTGACTGGGGGGAAGTGAGACTTCATTGTAGTGCAGATTTCCTTTGCAAGCTTGCTTGGTTGGCCAAAAAGGGCGTATGCGTTTTTTCCTGATTATATTCAGGAAAAAACGCATACGCCCTTTTTGGCCAAGTGCATCATTGTGGACGTTCTGCCTCTTTTCCTATGCTTTCAATGCAATTCCAGTCTACCTCCTGAAATCGGTTTCCTGCAATTCTGCCCCGCTTTCAAGTCCTCTTGGCAGCCTTACTTCAGTCTATTTTTGGACGATAGCTGTCATTTATAACTCTGCAGGTTTGTGAATTACAGTGCCCCTGAGCTCCTTTCTTCAACTCGCTTTCTTGTGACCTGGCCGCAACACCGCAGGATGGCTTCAGGCCCTAATCTGGTTCCGGTACGGCACGCTGAGCCTTTGGTTATTTCCTCTTCCTGGTGGGAAATGAGAGTTAAATTTGCCCGTCCAGACACCTCCAGCTAGCCTCTCATTGGTTCTCGCTATTCCTGTTCATCTTCCGCAGAAATTGCAAACTGGGCCAAACAGGAGGTTAAAGGCGCTGACTCTCCAAGTGGGGAGAGTGTTAGTAAAGCGTCTGGAATGTTGCACCCGAGTACCAGGGGAGGAAAACTGAGACATATTTGAACACGTCTCCTGATCACATGGTTGATCATACTCTGGGTTCCACATGCATGTTTTAGCTGAAGGAAGAATACCTAAAACCTGGGTAGTTGAAACCCGTGGAATGGGTACCATGCAATATGACTTCAAAGGGTCTTCATTTGCTCACCGAACCTCTCCAATCCTATCACTGCTGCGTTTATGCCCCTGTACACATCCTTGATTCTCTTTCGGAGAGATAGCAATCCATAGGTTTTAAGATACTTACTAGTCAGGTACATTCTTAGGCGTTTAATATGCGGTGTTGAGTCCATTTCGTTGAGCAAGGAGTAGCTCTTGTCTATTCCATATTTGGCTTAAGGAACTTTATCTGTGCTCATTTCAATCTCTGGTTTTATGCAGCAACCCAACTCACCTTTCCCCTTAAGCAAGCATAAGTTGGTTTTCTAAATTTGAGAACCTGTTCTGTTTTGGAATTCAGTTCCTGTGTAGCCAAGTTTACATTCCGTGTATTAGTGATATCTTATGATATTTCTTTTTCTGTGTGACTTATTTCAGTTAGAATCATCATACCTGAATCCACTCACTGTGCTGCTAAGGGCCTGATGACACAGATTTCATTGCTGAGTGATATTGCTTTGTAAGTAAATACCACAACTTCTTTATCCATTTTTCACTTTCTGCGATGTTGAACTTGTACTGTAAACGAGGTTCTTGTAAACAGAGCCGTTCCAAACTTTGGGGTGGCTGTGTCTTTTTGATTTTAATTTCCCTAAGCTATAGGACCATAAGTGGCAGTGCCCTAGGCTCTGTTGCTTTGTTTTTTAGATGTTTCAGGAAACACCATACACTTCTCCCGAGTGTCTGTTGGCAATTTACATCCCGCCCATCAGCATAACGAGGCTCCCAGTTCTCCATGGCCTGTTGCCTTTCTGGATTTTACACTTTTTTCAGATGGCCCTTTTGACTGGGGGGAAGTGAGACTTCATTGTAGTGCAGATTTCCTTTGCAAGCTTGCTTGGTTGGCCAAAAAGGGCGTATGCGTTTTTTCCTGATTATATTCAGGAAAAAACGCATACGCCCTTTTTGGCCAAGTGCATCATTGTGGACGTTCTGCCTCTTTTCCTATGCTTTGAATGCAATTCCAGTCTACCTCCTGAAATCGGTTTCCTGCAATTCTGCCCCGCTTTCAAGTCCTCTTGGCAGCCTTACTTCAGTCTATTTTTGGACGATAGCTGTCATTTATAACTCTGCAGGTTTGTGAATTACAGTGCCCCTGTGCTCCTTTCTTTAACTCGCTTTCTTTTGAGCTGGCCGCAACACCGCAGGATGGCTTCAGGTCCTAATCTGGTTCCAGTACGGCACGCTGAGCCTTTGGTTATTTCCTCTTCCTGTTGGGAAATGAGAGTTAAATTTGCCCGTCCAGACACCTCCAGCTAGCCTCTCATTGGTTCTCGCTATTCCTGTTCATCTTCCGCAGAAATTGCAAACTGGGCCAAACAGGAGGTTAAAGGGACTGACTCTCCAAGTCGGGAGAGTGTTAGTAAAGCGTCTGGAATGTTGCACCCGAGTACCAGGGGAGGAAAACTGAGACATATTTGAACACGTCTCCCGTTCACATGGTTGATCATACTTGTGTTCCACATGCATATTTTAGCTGAAGGAAGAATACCTTAAACCTGGAGAGTTGAGACCCGTGTAATGGGTACCATGCAATATGACTTCAAAGGGTCTTCATTTGCTCAACGAACCTCTCCAATCCTATCACTGCTGCGTTTATGCCCCTGTACACATGATTGATTCTCTTTTGGAGACATAGCAATCCATAGGTTTTACGATACTTACTAGTCAGGTACATTCTTAGGCGTTTAATATGCGGTGTTGAGTCCATTTCGTTGAGCAAGGAGTAGCTCTTGTCTATTCCATATTTGACTTAAGGAACTTTATCTGTGCTCATTTCAATCTCTGGTTTTATGCAGCACCCCAACTCACCTTTACCCTTAAGCAAGCATAAGTTGGTTTTCTAAATTTGAGACCCTGTTCTGTTCTGTAATTCAGTTCCTGTGTAGCCAAGTTTACATTCCGTGTATTACTGATATCTTATGATGTTTCTTTTTCTGTGTGACTTATTTCAGTTAGAATCATCATACCTGAATCCACTCATTGTGATGCTAAGGGCCTGATGACATAGATTTCATTGCTGAGTGATATTGCTTTGTAAGTAAATACCACAACTTCTTTATCCATTTTTCACTTTCTGCGATGTTGAACTTGTACTGTAAACGAGGTTCTTGTAAACAGAGCCGTTCCAAACTTTGGGGTGGCTGTGTCTTTTTGATTTTAATTTCCCTAAGCTATAGGACCATAAGTGGAAGTGCCCTAGGCTCTGTTGCTTTGTTTTTTAGATGTTTCAGGAAACACCATACACTTCTCCCGAGTGTCTGTTGGCAATTTACATCCCGCCCATCAGCATAACAAGGCTCCCAGTTCTCCATGGCCTGTCCTGCCTTTCTGGATTTTACACTTTTTTCAGATGGCCCTTTTGACCGGAGGGAAGTGAGACTTCATTGTAGTGCAGATTTCCTTTGCAAGCTTGCTTGGTTGGCCAAAAAGGGCGTATGCGTTTTTTCCTGAATATATTCAGGAAAAAACGCATACGCCCTTTTTGGCCAAGTGCATCATTGTGGACGTTCTGCCTCTTTTCCTATGCTTTCAATGCAATTCCAGTCTACCTCCTGAAATCGGTTTCCTGCAATTCTGCCCCGCTTTCAAGTCCTCTTGGCAGCCTTACTTCAGTCTATTTTTGGACGATAGCTGTCATTTATAACTCTGCAGGTTTGTGAATTACAGTGCCCCTGAGCTCCTTTCTTCAACTCGCTTTCTTGTGACCTGGCCGCAACACCGCAGGATGGCTTCAGGCCCTAATCTGGTTCCGGTCCGGCATGCTGAGCCTTTGGTTAATTCCTCTTCCTGGTGGGAAATGAGAGTTAAATTTGCCCGTCCAGACACCTCCAGCTAGCCTCTCATTGGTTCTCGCTATTCCTGTTCATCTTCCGCAGAAATTGCAAAGTGGGCCAAACAGGAGGTTAAAGGGACTGACTCTCCAAGTGGGGAGAGTGTTAGTAAAGCGTCTGGAATGTTGCACCCGAGTACCAGGGGAGGAAAACTGAGACATATTTGAACACGTCTCCCGATCACATGGTTGATCATACTCTAGGTTCCACATGCATGTTTTAGCTGAAGGAAGAATACCTTAAGCCTGGGTAGTTGAAACCCGTGGAATGGGTACCATGCAATATGACTTCAAAGGGTCTTCATTTGCTCACTGAACCTCTCCTATCCTATCACTGCTGCGTTTATGCCCCTGTACACATGCTTGATTCTCTTTCGGAGACATAGCAATCCATAGGTTTTAAGATACTTACTAGTCAGGTACATTCTTAGGCGTTTAATATGGGGTGTTGAGTCCATTTCGTTGAGCAAGGAGTAGCTCTTGTCTATTCCATATTTGGCTTAAGGAACTTTATCTGTGCTCATTTCAATCTCTGGTTTTATGCAGCACCCCAACTCACCTTTACCCTTAAGCAAGAATAAGTTGGTTTTCTAAATTTGAGACCCTGTTCTGTTCTGTAATTCAGTTCCTGTGTAGCCAAGTTTACATTCCGTGTATTACTGATATCTTATGATGTTTCTTTTTCTGTGTGACTTATTTCAGTTAGAATCATCATACCTGAATCCACTCACTGTGCTGCTAAGGGCCTGATGACACAGATTTCATTGCTGAGTGATATTGCTTTGTAAGTAAATACCACAACTTCTTTATCCATTTTTCAATTTCTGCGATGTTGAACTTGTACTGTAAACGAGGTTCTTGTAAACAGAGCCATTCTAAACTTTGGGGTGGCTGTGTCTTTTTGATTTTAATTTCCCTAAGCTATAGGACCATAAATGGCAGTGTCCTAGGCTCTGTTGCTTTGTTTTTTAGATGTTTCAGGAAACACCATACACTTCTCCCGAGTGTCTGTTGGCAATTTACATCCCGCCCATCAGCATAACAAGGCTCCCAGTTCTCAATGGCCTGTTGCCTTTCTGGATTTTACACTTTTTTCAGATGGCCCTTTTGACTGGGGGGAAGTGAGACTTCATTGTAGTGCAGATTTCCTTTGCAAGCTTGCTTGGTTGGCCAAAAAGGGCGTATGCGTTTTTTCCTGATTATATTCAGGAAAAAACGCATACGCCCTTTTTGGCCAAGTGCATCATTGTGGACGTTCTGCCTCTTTTCCTATGCTTTCAATGCAATTCCAGTCTACCTCCTGAAATCGGTTTCCTGCAATTCTGCCCCGCTTTCAAGTCCTCTTGGCAGCCTTACTTCAGTCTATTTTTGGACGATAGCTGTCATTTATAACTCTGCAGGTTTGTGAATTACAGTGCCCCTGAGCTCCTTTCTTCAACTCGCTTTCTTGTGACCTGGCCGCAACACCGCAGGATGGCTTCAGGCCCTAATCTGGTTCCGGTACGGCACGCTGAGCCTTTGGTTATTTCCTCTTCCTGGTGGGAAATGAGAGATAAATTTGCCCGTCCAGACACCTCCAGCTAGCCTCTCATTGGTTCTCGCTATTCCTGTTCATCTTCCGCAGAAATTGCAAACTGGGCCAAACAGGAGGTTAAAGGCGCTGACTCTCCAAGTGGGGAGAGTGTCAGTAAAGCGTCTGGAATGTTGCACCCGAGTACCAGGGGAGGAAAACTGAGACATATTTGAACACGTCTCCTGATCACATGGTTGATCATACTCTGGGTTCCACATGCATGTTTTAGCTGAAGGAAGAATACCTAAAACCTGGGTAGTTGAAACCCGTGGAATGGGTACCATGCAATATGACTTCAAAGGGTCTTCATTTGCTCACCGAACCTCTCCAATCCTATCACTGCTGCGTTTATGCCCCTGTACACATCCTTGATTCTCTTTCGGAGAGATAGCAATCCATAGGTTTTAAGATACTTACTAGTCAGGTACATTCTTAGGCGTTTAATATGCGGTGTTGAGTCCATTTCGTTGAGCAAGGAGTAGCTCTTGTCTATTCCATATTTGGCTTAAGGAACTTTATCTGTGCTCATTTCAATCTCTGGTTTTATGCAGCAACCCAACTCACCTTTCCCCTTAAGCAAGCATAAGTTGGTTTTCTAAATTTGAGAACCTGTTCTGTTTTGGAATTCAGTTCCTGTGTAGCCAAGTTTACATTCCGTGTATTACTGATATCTTATGATATTTCTTTTTCTGTGTGACTTATTTCAGTAAGAATCATCATACCTGAATCCACTCACTGTGCTGCTAAGGGCCTGATGACACAGATTTCATTGCTGAGTGATATTGCTTTGTAAGTAAATACCACAACTTCTTTATCCATTTTTCACTTTCTGCGATGTTGAACTTGTACTGTAAACGAGGTTCTTGTAAAGAGAGCCGTTCCAAACTTTGGGGTGGCTGTGTCTTTTTGATTTTAATTTCCCTAAGCTATAGGACCATAAGTGGAAGTGCCCTAGGCTCTGTTGCTTTGTTTTTTAGATGTTTCAGGAAACACCATACACTTCTCCCGAGTGTCTGTTGGCAATTTACATCCCGCCCATCAGCATAACAAGGCTCCCAGTTCTCAATGGCCTGTTGCCTTTCTGGATTTTACACTTTTTTCAGATGGCCCTTTTGACTGGGGGGAAGTGAGACTTCATTGTAGTGCAGATTTCCTTTGCAAGCTTGCTTGGTTGGCCAAAAAGGGCGTATGCGTTTTTTCCTGATTATATTCAGGAAAAAACGCATACGCCCTTTTTGGCCAAGTGCATCATTGTGGACGTTCTGCCTCTTTTCCTATGCTTTCAATGCAATTCCAGTCTACCTCCTGAAATCGGTTTCCTGCAATTCTGCCCCGCTTTCAAGTCCTCTTGGCAGCCTTACTTCAGTCTATTTTTGGACGATAGCTGTCATTTATAACTCTGCAGGTTTGTGAATTACAGTGCCCCTGAGCTCCTTTCTTCAACTCGCTTTCTTGTGACATGGCCGCAACACCGCAGGATGGCTTCAGGCCCTAATCTGGTTCCGGTACGGCACGCTGAGCCTTTGGTTATTTCCTCTTCCTGGTGGGAAATGAGAGTTAAATTTGCCCGTCCAGACACCTCCAGCTAGCCTCTCATTGGTTCTCGCTATTCCTGTTCATCTTCCGCAGAAATTGCAAACTGGGCCAAACAGGAGGTTAAAGGGACTGACTCTCCAAGTCGGGAGAGTGTTAGTAAAGCGTCTGGAATGTTGCACCCGAGTAGCAGGGTACGAAAACTGAGACATATTTGAACACGTCTCCCGATCACATGGTTGATCATACTCTAGGTTCCACATGCATGTTTTAGCTGAAGGAAGAATACCTTAAACCTAGGTAGTTGAAACACGTGGAATGGGTACCATGCAATATGACTTCAAAGGGTGTTCATTTGCTCACCGAACCTCTCCAATCCTATCACTGCTGCGTTTATGCCCCTGTACACATGCTTGATTCTCTTTCGGAGACATAACAATCCATAGGTTTTAAGATACTTACTAGTCAGGTACATTCTTAGGCGTTTAATATGCGGTGTTGAGTCCATTTCGTTGAGCAAGGAGTAGCTCTTGTCTATTCCATATTTGACTTAAGGAACTTTATCTGTGCTCATTTCAATCTCTGGTTTTATGCAGCACCCCAACTCACCTTTACCCTTAAGCAAGCATAAGTTGGTTTTCTAAATTTGAGACCCTGTTCTGTTCTGTAATTCAGTTCCTGTGTAGCCAAGTTTACATTCCGTGTATTACTGATATCTTATGATGTTTCATTTTCTGTGTGACTTATTTCAGTTAGAATCATCATACCTGCATCCACTCATTGTGATGCTAAGGGCCTGATGACATAGATTTCATTGCTGAGTGATATTGCTTTGTAAGTAAATACCACAACTTCTTTATCCATTTTTCACTTTCTGCGATGTTGAACTTGTACTGTAAACGAGGTTCTTGTAAACAGAGGCGTCCCAAACTTTGGGGTGGCTGTGTCTTTTTGATTTTAATTTCCCTAAGCTATAGGACCATAAGTGGCAGTGCCCTAGGCTCTGTTGCTTTGTTTTTTAGATGTTTCAGGAAACACCATACACTTCTCCCGAGTGGTTGTTGGCAATTTACATCCCGCCCATCAGCATAACAAGGCTCCCAGTTCTCCATGGCCTGTCCTGCCTTTCTGGATTTTACACTTTTTTCAGATGGCCCTTTTGACTGGGGGGAAGTGAGACTTCATTGTAGTGCAGATTTCCTTTGCAAGCTTGCTTGGTTGGCCAAAAAGGGCGTATGCGTTTTTTCCTGAATATATTCAGGAAAAAACGCATACGCCCTTTTTGGCCAAGCGCATCATTGTGGACGT